>NC_091126.1:157907703-157972703 GCF_040183065.1 Periplaneta americana | reverse complement strand
ATCTTCGCCTTTACTTCGCTTTGTGTTTGCCCAGGATTGCTTTAATCGGAGCCCTTTCGTCCCTTTCGTTGCACTGCAGGGAGTGTGTAATAAGTTTACAACCCCTACAAGACAGAACATGGAGGGGGCAGACAAGCGTATGTTGGAAATGCAGACAATGAGAATGATGGCGACTTTTCAATACTTCGGCGTTATTAATTTAAAACAACTTTAATTCCAATGCAGTTAAGACAAATTAAATTATCGCATTGGCTAGAAATGAATACAGAGGAAAGGCAAGAATGTGGCTTTTCACCTCTTCTGTTTACCATACAGTGTCACAGAAACGTCGTGTTTTTTATCAATAGACAGTGGATGCGGGATGACTTATCGTTGAATGTAGGTGCACATTTACTATATGTTACATTTTTTCATTCAGACCATTGGCTGAACAGGTTTTAAACGTAAACAGACGACGTCAACATGCTACTGTATCTCCGTACAGTCAGAAGGAAAAAAAATAACGTACTGTAGTACTGTAGCACATACCTTGTAAGGTTCAGTCCTCGTCGCCATTGATGCAATTATCAGCGTTGGAGTAAACGATGATATATTCTCGTAAGTTGTCGAAGCTGAATCGTCTTCGCCTATCGCTTAAACAGTTTTTGTATCCAGAGAATTTCTGAATAAAACCTCTAAAATGGGGATCACTCAATTTCTTTAGAGGAATATTTGTACTGAGCATCCTGTTACACGTGTCGTTAGACCCGCACAACTAAGTGATGATGATTATGATTATTATGATGATGATGTAGATGATTCCTCTGATTTTATTTCAACGCATTTCCTGTGCGATGTACTGTTGCAATGTTTCTCTATAGCCTGAGTTGTTCTGGTTTTTATTTCAATTTTACATACATTACACACGATATTGTCTTCGTTAATACATAAAATGTCACTCCCATACTTCTTAATTGCATTTAGTATCTCTGAGTGAATTTAATGTTTTGCCATTATGAATGGATCAGCACAATATATTAAACGCGTAATAAATACTTGAGCAGGATAACATAAATACACACATTGCGTTATGAACGGACCGGAGTTCCTTCGTTTTGTACGCTGCTGTACTCGCCAGGTACACAAAAGACGGACGGCGCGGCACGTGCCATACACTCTGATACGAAACAACTTCACTTTTCCTTAAGTTATCCCGCATCCACTGTCTAGTTTTCAATGTATACTGTAGTATGGGTCTACTAGCATGGTCATATATATATATATATATATATATATATATATATATATATATATATATATATATATATACCTGGAAGAGATAAAGCCATTAGGCTTTCTATTCCCCCTATCAGGGGATTACAACTTCAATATTAAGAATATAATTGCAATGAGTATTAAATTTAGAAATACAATAAAAATGAAAGTACTAAAAGATTAACTGGTTAATAAAGGATAGACAGTTTATAGTAGAAGTTAAGAACAAAGAAAGATTTTTTTACCCAAATAGAAATTAAACCTAGAATAATAAATTTAAATAGTGATGAAATTACCGAATATTGAATTATTTTGTGCTAGAATAAGAGAACTATTCACAAAAAGCCATGTCTGAACGGGTCTCAATTACTGACCAAGTGTCTAGTAAGTTTGTGTTTGAATTCAATTTTATTTCGACCATCCCTGACGCTAGCAGGTAACGAATTCCAGAGTCTTGGCAGGGCTATTGTGAAAGAGGATGAGTATGAGGAAGTGCGATGGGATGGTATATTGTTTCATGGCGAAAGCGTGTGTTCTGATTATGGTGGGAAGAAAGATAAGTGAAGCGAGACGACAGGTACGAAGGAATAGAAGAGTTCAAGATTTCGAAGACATGGAGAAGTGAATGTAAGTTTCTTTTCTTATCTAGTTTAAGCCAACTTATTGCTTTCAGGGATAGGGTAATATGATCATATTTCGGAACATTGCCTACGAAACTTACACACAAATTATGAGCACGTTAAAGTTTCGTTTTGTTGGCGTTGGAAAGGTCAGTCAGTAAAATGTGAGCATAGTCAAAATAGAGCAATACAAGTGTCTGCACAAGGGACTTTTTTAAGCAAGAGGGAAGATGAACATTTATTCCTTTTAGCACATGAATAAAAAAATATACTTTTCTCCGGGTGTCTGTGGTTTAAGGGTATCAGGGGTGATAAAATTAATATTCAATTGAAAAGTTTATTTTCTTTTAAGTATTACAAGTCGTCAAACCAGACAATTTACACAACCCTGATGGCGTGATTTGAATTGTCTATTGAAATAATGTGTGAAGGCGTTTGTGGGACAGCCTGTAAATGTGAACAGAATTATTTAATAAATGAAGCAAAGGTATCGTAGATACATTCGAATCAACAATATTTAAAATTAGACGCTTTACTTCTTGCCAATGACTTAGTCGTAAAAGCACTTACTGAAAACGATCTCCAGTGTTCAGTACATAATTAAAATATTTTTGCAAAAAAAAATGGTATGAAAATCAATGCTGGAAAAAATTACGGCCTTCTTTGGAGAGTATTTCTTTTCTAGTAAACTAGAAAAGAACTTTTAGAAAGATTTTAGGTGTCTTGCATTTCACTCAGTTCTCTAGTTTTAGTACCTACAGTATAAAGTGCCAGTGAGTTTATCTACTGCTTTTAACTAATATGGTTCCTGTATCTTCAACCCTAACTACAAAAATAAAATCATGGACTGCGATGTACGAAGCTTTCCCTACAGATGGAAAAATAGTAATGTGTCAAGTGTGCGGTAAAAAAAGTCGGGTGCTCTATGAAATAACTGGAGAGCCTTACTTATCCTATACCTGACAGATATGGATATTAATTATTTTCATGATTTTACATATTTTGGTACATAGTCAGTTTATTTTTCTTACATAAATATGTACATATTTCACACCTTGATATTACATAAAAATCCGGTCCCTAATGATGATATAGATAATAATGATGATGATGTACAACTCAGAAAACCTACATAAAAACCGGAAAACAGGCGGCCCTTCTGAAATACATCACGTTTCACGACAATATGTTTCATCAGGAGTTTTCGGAATTTCGTTCGTTTGGTGCTCCCGTGGTCTTCAAATTCATGCCTGGCTTATTAAGGTTATAAAAGGAGGGAGAGACTTCATTTTAAATAAATCTCTGGTCTGCGAATGAAATATGTTTATTTTATGCGGGCGAGCGGATGATAATGCCTTCCGACACGTTGAAATTTCACAACGAGCCTTCCCATTTGCGAAACTGTATATCTTACCTTCACTGAGCTTGCTTTTAGTTTCAGTTAATGAGCTTGTATGGAGTGCATAATACAACAGCACCTTTATCTGTATTATGGACCCGAGTTGTACCCTCGACCACATAAAGTACGGTCGACGTTGCCCTCCCCTCGCTGTGTAATGAGATTAAAGACATGAGTCGCCAACACACAAAGCTGCACTACAGTTCTAGTTGTGCTTGTAGTACAAAACTAACTTAAGTGAAGCTAAGTGATTAAATGGAAGTGATTTAAATGCAACAGTATAAGCTTAGCAAAACTTCTTAAATGCTAGATTGTGGATTGGTATCACTGGAATCCTGACATCAGAGATGGTTGTATATGCTGTAAATTGAATGGTAGTCTGTATAGCTCAATTGATGAATTGTATATGCTGTAAATTGTATAGTAGTCTGTATAGCTGAACTGATGAATTGTTTATGATTATAAATTGAATTAATCTAGTTGATAGTAATTGTAAAAATTGTGTATAGCTTAATGAAAGTATGCTTGTAAATTGAATTAATCTGCTTATAAGTAATTGATTAACTAGCGGACTTACTCGTGTTAATTATGTAAGTTTGTGCGGCTTACAGCTGTTTCGGTGCTTCATCACACCATCCACTACTAAAACACACCCCGATCAAATTCTCAACACACAGATAAATTTCAGTACACACACACACTATTTGACTCCACTATTCAACACCTTTCAACAATCAAACGCACCCACATAATAGGCAGAGAAGTTCGAGATGACGCCGAGATCTAGTAGGCTCTGAGGATGGTGTGATAAGCACCGAAACAGCTGTAAGTCGCACAAACTTACACAATTAACACGAGTAAGTCAGCTAGTTAATCAATTACTTATATTCAAGTGTTAAAAGTAGTGTACGCAGAATCAAAATGGATAATCTGCTTACTTTGTATTGTATATGTTTGTATAGTTTTGGCCGATGAATGTATATGCTTTAAATTGAATAGTAATCTGTATAGCTCTATTGATAAATTGTTTGTGTTTGTAATTTTAAGTAGTTTTCATGATACGTATTATCAAATTCTGTATATCAAAACTGATTGAATTGTTTATGTCTTAAATTTAATTAACTTACTTGTTTTGTATTATACATATAGGTCAACTGATGAATGATCGTTTGCGTTTGTAAATTTAATAATCTGATTGGCTATGTGCAACAAATTCAGTGCTCTTCAAGCAATGAATGTTGATCAGGAGAACTCAGACCCAGTATCGACACTAGTAAAGGTAAGTCAGAAAACAGATAAGGTTAATGATTGTAGGAGTAAAGTATTGATTTTAGGAAGCAGCCATGCAAGAGGTATTTCCTCACTTTTGAAGTCGAAACTGGGCGATGAGTTTGAAGTATCTAGTGTATGTAAGCCTAATGCTCCTCTCAAGAATGTTGTTGAGGATATGATGAAATTGAGTTCAGATTTTTCTAAGAGGGATCATGTAGTTATAGTGGGTGGGCCAGGTAATAGTATTGATAACGATTGTAACTATTCTATTGAGAAAGATGTCAACAACATAATTGAGATGAGCAGCCATACCAATGTGGGATTTCTCAGTCTTTTCAGCAGGTACGACAAGCCGTATCTTCACAGGAGGGTGCGGAGTGTGAATGTGCGGCTTGAGCGGGCTCTGATGAGACCTGGGGCATCACACATTGGTTTGATAGATGTAAGCCCTATAAGAAGGTATGAATATACGTCACATGGCCTGCATCTGAATGGTAGAGGCAAGGAGCACCTTTCGGTTCTTATTGCTAATAGCATCAGAGGCAGCCATGTTAAAAAGCAGAGTTGTAATATTCCTGTGTTAGTTAATGCTAGGGCTTCTCCTTTTTTAGGTTAAACCTCCCACCAGTAAGGTGTTTGAAACAAGTTCAACTAAATTGTAAATGCTCTGATGTTTCTAGTAATGAACACAGTAACTTCACTATTTTTCATCAAAATATTAGGGGATTAAAACAAAAAACTGATGAATTGATCACTTCTTTAGCAACTCAAAAGCATAAACCTCAGATATTATGTATAACTGAACATCATATGAAGCAACAGGAAATACTACAACTGTCTTTACATGGATATGTATTAGGTTCTCATTTCTGTAGAGATGTCATCCAAAAAGGGGGTGCCTGTATTTTTATCAGAGAGGATCTATTATTTAGTAAAATTGATATATCTGATTTTTGCCTTGAACAAGATATTGAAATCTGTGGAATACAAATTAGTTATGAGATATCAAATTTAATTATCTTATGTGTTTATAGGGCGCCAATGGGAGATTATAATAAATTTACAACTAACTTAGATTCATTATTGAAAAGACTTTAAAAACCACATACCGAATTTGTAATCTGTGGTGACATAAACATAGATTATCTATCAGAAAGCTCACGTAAAAGAAAATTAAACTCACTTCTTGAAACTTATAATCTTAGTCACACAGTAAGTTTTCCAACCAGAATACAAGCTGGAAGTAGTACTGCCATTGATAATATATTTATAGATAAAAGTAGATTGAATTCCTATTCAACAGTACCATTAGTCAATGGCCTGTCTGATCACGATGCACAAATTCTAAGTGTTTTCAATATGAGTGAAAAATTCCAAAGTGTTAATCTAAAAATAAAAAAAAGGATTATAAATGCTGAATCTCTTCATCATTTAAATACATGTCTACAAAATGAATCTTGGGAAAATGTATATAGTACCGATACCATTGATATTAATACTAAATTTAATGCATTTTTCACTACATTTACGAATTATTTCAATGAATGTTTTCCAGTCAAGGTGGTGAAAAAATGTAAAAGTAAAAACATGTGGATAACTCAAGGAATTAAAATATCATGTGCTAGAAAAAGGAATCTATATTTAATGAGTAGGAATAGTGATGATCCTCATGTTCTTAATTACTACAAGAATTACTGTAAAACTTTGACAAAAGTTATAAAAGATGCAAAGAAAATGTATCTGAATGAAAAAATACAAAATTCAGATAATAAGATTAAAACTATTTGGGATATTATTAAAAATGAAACTAATCGATATTCAAAGAGTGAAAATATTACTTGCATTAAAATCAATGATAGTAAAATAGATAACCCAAAATCAATTGCAAATCATTTTAATGACTTCTATATAAATATTATTCAGAACTTAAACATTCAAGATTGTCCAGAAGATGCTGCACTTGGTTACCTAACTGATGCATTTAACACTGAGTTTTTAGGTCTCAAATTTATTCCCACTACCGCAGCAGAAATCATGCATGTGATAAAACAACTAAAAACAAAATATTCCTCTGGATATGATGAAATTCCAAGTAAAGTTCTGAAAGCTTGTTCTGAAATATTATCCCCTCCGTTAAGCTATCTATGCAATTTGTCAATGCAATGTGGTATTTTTCCAGAAAGACTCAAATATTCAATAGTAAAACCAATATACAAAAAGGGAGATAAATGTACTATTGCTAATTACAGACCCATATCATTATTAACAACATTTTCAAAAGTGTTTGAGAAAGTTATGTATAATAGATTATATCATTACCTGGAGTCCAACAATATATTAGTTTTAGAACAGTTTGGATTTAGAAAACAAAAATCGACAGAGAATGCTGCTTTTAGTTTGGTGGATGAAATACTAAATTCATTAAATTCGAAACTACATGTAGGTGGGATTTTTTGTGACTTGGCTAAAGCATTTGATTGTGTAGACCATAGTATATTAGTAAAAAAATTGAAGTTTTATGGTATTAAAGATGAGATGTTGGGTTGGTTTACATCGTACTTATCAAATAGAAAACAAAAAGTAGAAATAAATGTACCAAATAGTCATAAAGTTACTTATTCAGAATTTAAAAATATTAAACATGGTGTTCCGCAGGGGTCAATTTTAGGTCCATTGTTGTTTCTAGTTTATATTAATGATTTAGCCTTGACCATAAACAATTTATCTAAAGTAATTTTATTTGCAGATGATACAAGTGTAATTATTTCAAGCATACAATACGATCATTTTATAAACACTTCTAATACAGTGCTCAATCTAATGAATGAATGGTTCCATGCAAATAAACTAGCACTTAATGTTGATAAAACCAGTGCAGTCAAATTTAGTACACACAATAGTGCTCAGGTTTCCTACAGTATTCGATTAAATGGAACTCATCTCAAAGAATCTATAAGCACAAAGTTTCTTGGTTTAGAATTGGATAATCACTTGAACTGGAAAACGCATATAGAATGTATTACTCGTAAATTGAGCTCTGCATGTTATGCATTAAGATCCTTATCTACTATTGGTGATATAAACTTACTTAAAATGTCATACTTTGCATATTTTCACTCTGTAATGAAATATGGATTAATATTCTGGGGTAACTCGTCTGAAGCTAAACACGTTTTTGTTTTACAAAAGAAAGCTATAAGAATAATGGCCGGTGTGCATAAAAGGACCTCATGTAAAAATATCTTCCGAAACTTAGAAATCTTGACTTTACCTTGTGAATACATTCTTTCCCTAATGATGCTGTATATTAAGAACCAAAATAAATTCAGTACTAATCAAGACATTCATCATTTTAATACAAGACATAAATCAGATCTTCATCTACCCTCTGTTAGTCTAAGCTGTTTTAAAAAAGGAGTTCGCTATTCATGTATAACAGTCTTCAATGCACTGCCTAATAATCTTAAAGATTTGAAGAACAACGAGAAAAGGTTCAGAAAAGAATTAACCAAATTTCTACATACTCATACCTTCTACACAATTGATGAATTGTTTATGCTTGTGAATTGAATTATTCTACTTAAATGACATGTACAATTTTATATAGCTCAACTAAAATATGTTTTTATATTGACTTAATCTGTTTACTATGTATTGTATTTTTTGTTTAGCATAACTGATGAATTGTATGTACTGTATACGTCAACTGATGAATTGTTTAAGCTTATAAATTGAATTAATCTACTTCATATGAATTGTATAGCTTAACGAAAATAAGTTTGTAAATTGAACTAATTTGATTGTATATGTTTGTATAGTTTGGCTGATGAATTGTATATGTTCTTAAAATGATTACTAGTCTGTGTAGCTCCACTGATGAATTGTATATAGACCTACTGTAAATTGAATGGTAATATGTATAGCTCAACTGATGAATTGTTTATGATTATAAATTGAATTAATCTACTTGATATTAATTGCACAAATTTGTATAGCTTAATGAAAGTATGCTACTTTGTATTGTATATATTTGTATAGTTTTGGCCGATGAATTGTATATGCTTTAAATTGAATAGTAATCTATATAGCTCTACTGATAAATTGTTTGTGTTTGTAATTTGAAGTAGTTTGCATGATATGTATTATCAATTTCTGTATATCACAACTGGTTGAATTGTTTATATCTTAAATTTAATTAAATTGTTTTGTATTATAATATAGCTCAACTTATGAATGATCGTTTGCGTTTGTAAATTTAATAATCTGATTGGCTATGTATTGTATACTTTTAGTAGAGCCATCGATGTAGCTCAGTCGGCAGACTCGCTGGGCTGCTGTTCCGGAGCTGCGTTCGGGCTTGGGTTGGATCCCCCTTTGGACTTTGGTTTCTTCCGAGGTTTTCCACAGCCGTGGGACTGAAGCCGGATGGTCTATGGCGAGTCCTTGGCATCAACACCTTTGATTTGATTACCCCCTTTGATTTGATTACCTGGTTGGGTTTTTCCGAGGTTTCCCCCACCGAAAAGGCAAATGCCGGGTAATATTTTGGCGAATCCTCGGACCTCATTTCATCTCACTACATCTCGCCAAAATGTAAAAAAAAAAAAAAAAAATTGTACAACATTGTAAAAATTGTAGAAAATTACTAAATTGTAAAACTATAAAAATTTGTAAAAATTGTAATTGTAATAATGTAAAATGTTGACATGTTCCACATCTTAAAGCTTAATTGCTCATGTAAGATCTATGGAATAAAATAAATGAATGAATGAATGAATATGTATTGTAGCCTATATTTTTAGTAGAGCCATCTATGTAGCTCAGTCGGCAGACTCGCTGGGCTGCTGATCCGGAGCTGCGTTCGGGCTTGGGTTGGATCACCCTTTGGTCTCATTGAATGGTTTCTTCCGAGGTTTTCCCCAGCCGTGGGACTGAAGCCGGATGGTCTATGGCGAGTCCTCGGCATCACTTCATTTCACCCCTTTGATTTGATTACCTGGTTGGGTTTTTCCGAGGTTTTCCCCAACCAAAAGGCAAATGCCGGGTAATATTTTGGCGAATCCTCGGACCTCACATCATCATTGTAGAAAATTACTAAATTGTAAAACTGTAAAAATTGTAAAATATTGTAAAAATTTCTAAAAATTGCAATTCTAATATTGTAAAATTTTGACTTGTTCCACATCTTAAAGCTTCATTGCTCATGTAAGATCTATGGAAAATAATAAATGAATGAATGAGTGAATGAGTGAATGAGTGAATGAGTGAATGAATGAATGAATGAATGAATGAATGAATGAATGAATGAATCCTGCGTGTTTCGTGGGGCAGATTTGTGTACCGTATCACCACAAATCACTTAATTAAAAATATCTCATTCGTGTGTGTCTAGGAAATTTCGCGCTTCTGATGCGAAAAAAGTAGAAGTGTAAAATAATTCTGGCACACTTCCCTCTGAAATGTTGTAACATATTTAGATTTCATATGCATTTTTTTACCCTATTTATTTTCGTATCAACCGTACATAAGTGACGCCATAACTAAAGTTAATGATGACTTGAATTCTATATCCATATGGTCGAAAACGCACGGACTTAATTTAAATGCAAGTAAATCGCAGGCAATCTTAATAGAACATCAAAGATCGAAGTGTGACAAACAAAATTTGCCACCGATAATTGTAAATAATACTACTATTCCATACAGTACGACTGTGAAGAACCTTGGTATTTATATGGATTGTCACCTGGAATGGAATGAACAAGTGAATCACACTTCCAAAAAAATATTTTCCATTATTCACTCATTAAAGCGACTGAAGAACTTTCTTCCTGATAAATTAAAATTAATCCTTGTACAAACACTCGTGATGCCACACTTTGACTACTGCGATATTATATTAAGTAACCTAAATGCAAATTTGAGCAACAGGCTACAACGTGTGCATAATGCGTGCGTCCGTTATATTTGTAATATTCGTAAGTATGATCATGTTTCCCCGTCTTTCCAAACTCTGTCTTGGCTAAGGCTAAGCGATCGACGAGCCCTGCATTCTCTTGTTCTCTTATTTCAAATTCTGCGCACCGCTACCCCAATATATTTGGCTTCTCGTTTTCAAAATTTATCCGCATATCATCAGCTAAGTACAAGATCTCATTATAACAATTTACTCATTATACCCTACCACAAGACATCTTTATATTCTTCATCCTATACAGTTTCAGTTGCTAGAAATTGGAACTCGCTTCCGAGTGATATAAGGGGTTGTTGGACAATAGCTTCATTTAGGTCAAAATTACATAAATTCTTACTTAACAGATGAATTGCTGATTAATATTTGTTACTTATAATGAAACTAACATCTGTCCATTCTTATTATTATTATCTTTAATTTCTCTAAATAGATTTACAAAACCTCTAATGGCAATTACATTAATATTCTCATTATAGAAATAGAAACATATATATTCTCCCTGTAACATAGTCCTAGTAAGCTTATATTAAATTAATTTTCATCATTTTACTAGCTATCTCAAATATTAAATTAATTATAATTCATTGAATTAAATTAGCTCATAAATTAAGTTACTACTTTACCTTATAGATTTATCTAAATTTAAATAAATGTGTAGTGAAGATTATTGCTGGAGAACCTTTTAAGTGTAGTGAAAATATTTGTAATTTAAATTTATGTATTGTATTGATTAAGGCTGGTTGAGTGGAAGAGAAGGCCTTATGGCCTTAACTCTGCCAGCGAAAATAAAACATTATTATTATTAAAAAAATATTTGTGAACGTTTCAAATACACAACACAGTATATAGTTTTAAACACTTACATGTACAGTAGTGGCAAAAAAAAAAACAGGACCGACTCTTGTAGCTGATTTCAGAGCCTTGTTCACTCCAGAACACGACAGACTGATAACTAAGACTTTCGTGGTTCGAGTCCTACCAGGAAAGGAAACTTTTTTTTTGTTCCTTATTCAAATTCACCTTACTCCCAATACTTTTCGATTTCTGATAAAATTCATGTTCTGGGAATAATAAGTTAATTAGTAAAATATCGCTGCAATCGAAAAGTATTGGGAATAAATTTGAATAAGGAATAAAAAAAAAGTTTCTTTCCCAGGCAGGATTCGAACCACGAAAGTATTATTATTATTATTATTATTATTATTATTATTATTATTATTATTATTATTATTATTGCATCTCCAATGGGGGGATAGCTCTATTTTACAGATGTGTGCGAGGACTATAATTTTACACAAAAAATAAGCATAAAGACAAATGGAAAAGAAAAAATACATTAGCTTACACAATGTAAACAAAACATAAACAATCCGTAATATAGATATTGCAATTGCAAAGCAAACATCAGGCACCAATTTGAGACTTAAAAAAAAAACAGTTACAACACACATACGTAACACTTCTTAAAAGCCGTTCTCTATAACACAAATATGCGGCTTTCCGTACCATACATCATAAATTAATACACAATAGTCACACAAACACAATCAAACTATAATTAAGACATTGCGACGACATCACGCATCCCATAACTACGACTCACATACATAACAAATCAAGCATCCGCTACAACACATACATTTCAACACAGTAACCACACTTTTAAAAGTTACAAATTTGGCTCAAAAGAGAATAAATGGGATACTGTTACTAAATACTGTTATTTTCAACAAGGACTTAAGCACTTCTGTAACAAATTGTGAAATTCTTTAAGCAACATTGTTTCAGAAGAAATTTTGTTATTGGTTCTTCTGAAACAATGTTGCTTAAAGGAAAGTCTTAGTCACCAGGTTATCGTGCTCTGGAGTGTACAAGGCTTTCAAATCAGCTACAAGGGTCGGTCCGGTATTTTTTGCCACTTCTATACATTACGTCAATATTCGATGAGACTCTGTAGTTCTTGAGACAACCACCACTAGTCAAACATACTGTCACCGTTGAAAAATACAATTTTCTTCCTGATTTCATCTTTATGCAAGCTGGAAAACTGTAAGTGAATATTTATTTAGTATTTAGTATCAGTATTTATTTATTTAACCTGGTAGAGAAAGGCCGTCAGGCCTTCTCTGCCCCTCTACCAGGAGTTTCCAACTATAATATGAAGAATAAATTTAAAATTAGTATTAGATTGCTATCACCTTTACTTTTTAACTTCGCTTTAGAATATGCCATTAGGAAAGTTCAGGATAACAGAGAGGGTTTGGAACTGAACGGGTTACATCAGCTTCTTGTCTATGCGGATGACGTGAATATCTTAGGAGAAAATCCACAAACGATTAGGGAAAACACGGAAATTTTACTTGAAGCAAGTAAAGCGATAGGGTTAGAAGTAAATCCCGAAAAGACAAAGTATATGATTATGTCTCGTGACCAGAATATTGTACGAAATGGAAATATAAAAATTGGAGATTTATCCTTCGAAGAAGTGGAAAAATTCAAATATCTTGGAGCAATAGTAACAAACATAAATGACACTCGGGAGGAAATTAAACGCAGAATAAATATGGGAAATGCGTGTTATTATTCGGTTGAGAAGCTTTTATCATCTAGTCTGCTGTCAAAAAATCTGAAAGTTAGGATTTATAAAACAGTTATATTACCGTTCTTCTGTATGGTTGTGAAACTTGGACTCTCACTCTGAGAGAGGAAAATAGGTTAAGGGTGTTTGAGAATAAGGTGCTTAGGAAAAAATTTGGGGCTAAGAGGGATGAAGTTACAGGGGAATGGAGAAAGTTACACAACACAGAACTGCACGCATTGTATTGTTCACTTGACATAATTAGGAGCATTAAATCCAGACGTTTGAGATGGGCAGGGCATGTAGCACATATGGGCGAATCCAGGAATGCATATAAAGTGTTAGTTGGGAGACGGGAGGGGAAAAAGACCTTTAGGGAGGCCGAGACGTATATGGGAGGATAATATTAAAATGGATTTGAGGGAGGTGGGATATGATGATAGGGACTGGATTAGTCTTGCACAGGATAGGGACCGATGGCGGGCTTATGTGAGGGCGGCAATGAACCTTCGGGTTCCTTAAAAGCCATTTGTAAGTAAGTAAGTAAGTATTAGATTTACAGTTACAATTACAAACAAAATTACATTTACAATTACAATAAAAATTAAAGCACGAAAAGATTACCTGACTAATGAAAGCTAGATAATTTATCAATAGTAATCTCACTAGAGGTTTTGATTTATTTAGAGAAAATCAAAACTCGAGTGGGATTTAATTGACTATTACACGATTAGAAGAATGGATATAAAGATTAGAAGTAACGAAGCACTCCAATACAATTAAATATTAATTGACTTACGAAAATACAAAACTGTCTTCAAATATGTACCATCTCAACATTATAAATATTGCGCTAGTAGATGGCAGTAGTGTGTTACGATTAGCTGTTTTCTTATCAGTTGTGCCAACTATGGAATCTTCATTAAACTCTGTGGACGGTTACTACTCAAGAAGGCTTTGTTGATTCAGTTTCATTTTTATTAAAACAACTGCATTCCACTTCAATCATCCGGATCCCAGTAAGCAAAGTCACTTTCCAGATGATTTTCAATAAATCTTAGTATTAAACAATCTCTGATACGTGACTATTCATAATATCATATAGCAGAAGCTATAACATAACCTAAATAAAATAAACAAGTGTTAGAAAAGCTTTAATTACGGATGATGAAATAAACAAGGAACATTTTAATTAGCGATGATGAAATAAAAAACAAACATGAATAATTTTAAAAGAAACAATTATTGAAATTAGGTACAATTTTCAAATTTGAATGTTTTAGTGGTAGGTGGTTCAGTTGATGTTATATCGGATGTGTGCGTAAAAGAAGTGAACTCGTTGATGTACATGGTGTATCCCTCAACTTATTCAGGATTTCCGAATGGTGCTCTTCATTTATTTGTAAATAGTGTTTCAGGGAAGATGCATAGCTACGACCAATGATCTTTATTAATTCTTGTTATTGAATGCCAATGTGAGTCATATTTGAAAGTGCTGTGCATCGACTGGAGTGGTTTGTAATTTTCTGTTTTATTGACGTCGAGACCAGTGCAGTTTGAAATGTTGGCAAACAAAGAAACAAATGCCAGAGAATTGATCAAAATAAACAAATGCTAGGGATACGATAACATTAAACAAATGCTAGGGACGCGATAAAATTGTGCGATAAGCAGCCATGATTTGTTGAAAGACGTCCTTTCGTACCGTTTTATTGGTCAGAAATTGTGTGACGTAGTTAAAGTGTAATAATCATAGAAAAACAAAGAATATTTCATATATGCTGAATTACAAATTAATCCTAGAATAACAAAATTGTATAGTTATGAAATTATCGGATATTGACATATTTTGTGATAGATTAAGGAAACTATTTACAAGAAAACAATTACTGACCAAGTGCCTAGTTAGTTTGCGTTTGAATTCAATTTTATTTCGACAGTCCCTGATGCTATATACAAAGTGTTTAAAATACGGGGCATAACTTCAGGTATGTATTTCCCACATGTAGACAATCAAAATAGTTCTTTACAACATGTGTCTGGAAATGCTTCATTTCCGAAGTTATGGCCTTCACAATATTGAAATTCAACGGAACGTTTTTCTTTCCGCAGGTCGTTGTCATTACAGAAGATGTTCAAAATGTCCACCTCCTGCGTGAATACAGACCTCACATCGATGTCTCATTGACCTGCGAACACGATGCCAAACTCCAGGAGTATTGCGTATGCCCTCAGAACATGCCACAATTCGATTCCGAAGGGATTCCAAATCAGACACCGGAGACGAATAAACCAATGATTTTAAATGGCCCCACAAGTAGAAATCGAGAGGGTTCAGATCAGGTGAGCGTGGAGGCCAAGTACGGGCGACCCGTACTACTGAAGTGTGCAGGAGCGCCATCATGCAAGAAGTGAATGTGTTGACGATTGATCAGTGGAGTGAGTGTCTTCTAAAACATGAGGTATGGTGTTTTCCAGGAAGTTTGTGTACGCCTGTCCCGTAAGTCTGTTTACAAGTACATGGCGTCCAACTAATCGATCACCAATGATACCGGCCCACGTGTTGAGGGAGAACCGCACCTGGTGATGAGATGGAACAGTTGCACGTGGGTTTTCATACGCCCATACATGCTGATTGTGGAAATTTGTTATGCCATCTCGTGTGAATTGTGCTTCATATGTAAATAATACTAAGGCAGGAAAGTTCGGATTTACACCACACTGCTGCAAGAACCACTGACAGAACCTAACTCGTGCAGGGTAATCTGCTTGTGACAGGGCCTGTACACGTTGCAAATGATAAGGATACAATTGATACTCTTTCAACAGTCTCCAGACAGTCGTATGAGGAACATTGACTTGCAACGCTACCCTTCGTGTGCTGATAGAAGGAGTCATGTTCACAGCCTCCAGAATCTCCTTCTGTACTTCTGGAGTTGTAGATCTTGGTCGTCCCCTTCCCAAACCAGGAGAGTTAAATTTTCCATACTCGCACAGACGGTAATGGAGACGTACAAATGTTTTCCGATCTGGACATTGTCGCTGTGGGTACCTCTCCTGGTACAAACGACGAGCCAGCGCAGCATTGCCGTCCGCCTTACCGTACATGAAGTGTATCTCTGCCAGCTCTTGATTTGAATATATGTCGCACAGTCTAACGCCTACACAACACTGAATGTAACCTTCGCCTCGGAATGAACGGTCAGAGTGCCCTCTTAATGTCTCCTTTGACGGCAACGACCTGCGGAAAGGAAAACGTTCCGGTGAATTTCATTGTTGTGAAGGCCATAACTCGGGAATAAAGCATTTCCGGACACATGTTGTAATGAACTATTTTGATTGTCTACATGTGGGAAATATATACCTGAAATTATGCCCCGTATTTTTAAACACCCTGTATAGTGGGTGTAATATCCTAGCAAGTGTCAAAATCAGTTGGAATAATGTAAACCAAGCACGACATATAACAACCAAGAACAGGTAAACTTAGAATGCAGTATTTTAGTGAAATTCTGTAGGCAGAAATTGTTATTTTCCAAATGATATAAGGTACGAAATTAAGTGAATCGGTTATTTCATAAAGGGCATGAGCATCGGTGGGTAACTCGCGCTCTCAAACTGTGAACAAACTCAGAACTAACTCTGTGCTGGCTGCAGTGTACGAGGGCCTTGCAACACGAGTGGTTGTTGGTTCGCTTGCGTCTACAGTGATTGGCGGCTTGTAACTGCAGCGGCTGCCTCGGTGTGTGCTTTTTTGTGCCAAGGTTTTTAGCGCCTTGGGAGTACGAGTTGCCCACCCATGGTCATGAGTCACTGAAACAATATTTTGTAGGAAAGACAAAAAACAGTGTTACGTGATAGAGGAGGACACTAAAACTTTGAAAATAATTATGTGTAATACACTAATGTAGATAAATATTCATAATATATTAATGATTAGTTATTATGCATAAATACTCTGAAAATAATTTGAATTGTTCTACGACTTGTGCCATTTGTGCAATCAACTGACTTATACTACATTCGTACATGTACTAATCATAAGCTAAACTGCAAAATATGTGTACTTTAATTGACATATATCAAATTCAACACATACTAACATGTAAACTCTGTTTTTAATCAGCTTCATCCTACTTATCCACAGAAACTTCTAGTCTGTTGGCTTCTTCCCCACGGGTTGGCCATGCTATCAACTCAGTATAAAAGGGATTGTGTCTGTTGGTATGTACTGAAGGGTTTTCTTTATGTCGTTAATTTTTTCCACGTTAAGAGGAATCTTTCCTTGATAGGCTCTTGCAGGACCTGGTAGAGATGTAGTACTCCAACGATCTCTTGCAAGTGCGAAAGAATGTTCAGTTGATCCATCAATAAATTCTCTTGTTTTTACTTCACCACGATGTTCATTGGAGTACCTAAACATCGTAAACACTGATGGTTGAAAGCTTAGTTTTGATCTCGTGGAATCTTTTTCCCTAGACTTTCACTGGAGAGACAGTTTTTTTTAAATAGTTAGGCCACCAGTCCGTGAAATTTAGAATTTCATCTTTTTCCACATGTTTTATGACGTTAAAAATGTTGACAGCAGAATGGGCATGAGTCATGACTCATGACTTTGAACAGTCAACGAGAATTTAACATGGCTTTATCTCAGACTGAGTTAATGGGACCCATGCCCATTCTACACCCAACAATGTATCGACCTTCAAGACGATGGACAACGTTCACAAGTCACTTTGTGAAAAAAGTTGACTCATGCCCTTTATGAAATCACCGATTCAAGTATTTAATAACATCGTTTGTGCGGTACAATTGTCGAGTACATTATTATTTAACAACCCGAGTGATTAGAACTAAAATTTCTGGGTCATGAGGTCTCTATAATAGTTGGTAATTAAAAAGTAACGATTTTAAGGTGGGTAAAACCATTTAAACAATATGATACCAGAGAATATGATGTATAAATTTAAGTAATCTGCATATTATTAAACTCGCGTGATGAATGCTCCGATTCAGCTGCAGCGTGAATTCATTTTTAAACGTAGATTTGAAGAGCGAATATGGATACTCCGTATTTTTACTCATTATGAACTAAAAAAATAAAATCATTCCAATACACGAGTTAAACTTTGGTTTTAGGCAACGCCTCTGTGACCGCATACACACATACACACACTTTCATATTAACTTATGCGGAGTAATGGCTGTTGTTTGATCCGTATTCAATTAGCGGACATTTGTTGAAAACAGAACTAATAGTTGCTACTAGAACGGGAATTACCACAGTGCAGACACGGCTCATCGGACTCCAATCCCACTACATGCATTCTCTTTGTTATTTATTAATTCCAATCCAAGCACAAATTACCCAACAACAATTATAGCACATCCCAATGTGTTTGGAAAATATTCTGTTTGAACACAACATCAAAGACAAAACGCTGAGTGCCTTATAATAATCGAGCTTTGTGTGGTAAATGTCTATACTTTTCTACTCCGCGAAGTATTCACAAAATACGACTTCAAGACTGCATCCTTAAAAATAGAACGTGATGATAATGGTGGTAGGAGTAGTAGTAGTAGTAGTAATAGTAGTAGTAGTAGTAATAGTAGTAGTAGTAGTTGTTGTTGTAATAGTAGTAGTAGTAGTAGTAGTTGTCATAGTAGTAGTAGTAATAGTAGTAGTAGTAGTTTTAATAGTAGTAGTAGTAGTAGCAGTTGTAATAGTAGTAGTAATAGTAGTAGTAGTAGTAGTAGTAGTTGTAATAGTAGTAGTAGTAGTTGTTGTAATAGTAGTAGTAGTAGTTGTAATAGTAGTAGTAGTAGTAGTAGTAGTAGTTGTAATAGTAGTAGTAGTAGTAGTTGTTGTAATAGTAGTAGTAGTAGCATTAGTAGTTGTAATAGTAGTAGTAATAGTAGTAGTAGTAGTAGTAGTAGTAGTTGTAATAGTAGTAGTAGTAGTAGTAGTTGTAGTAGTAGTAGTTGTAGTAGTAGTAGTAGTAGTAATAGTAGTAGTAGTTGTTGTTGTAATAGTAGTAGTAGTTGTAATAGTAGTAGTAGTTGTAATAGTAGTAGTAGTTGTAATAGTAGTAGTAGTAGTAGTAGTAGTAGTATGCACGTATGTATGTATTTATTTACACTGCAAGTGGGCAAGCACCCGGTGGCAGTGGTATATACAATATAAACAATACAAAATAAAATGATGTATGTATGTATGTATGTATTTATTCACACTGCAATGGGTATATACCCGGTGGCAGTGGTAACTAATTACACTCAATAATGACAATAATAAACTTATTAATTAAAAATACAATTAATGATAATACTAATAATTAATACTACTAATAATAATAATAATAATAATAATAACAACAACAACAACAACAGGGAATATACTAAATTAAATGAAACGATCACTTAAAATAACATTTGAAATATTCTAATTTGTATCTTAAAATTAAGATCGAACTAAAACCCACGAGTATATGTTCATATCTGCACAAGTACATTTCAACATTACACTCATTTCGCTGTCAACTCACTCACTGCACTGGAACTACGACACATTTCAATGATTCTATCCTGATTTCACTAACACTTCAAAAACATTTCACTGTTCAAATACTTTGCACTGCCACTATAACCTATACAGCTTCACTGACAGGAACACGTTTCACTTACACAGCACACTTCACTGACACGACATGCTTCTTCACTGATATAACACACTTCACTGACACAACATAATTCTTCACTGATACAACACTTCAATAACAACATATCATTTACACCCTTTAAATATTGTGTATAATTACCGTCTATTAGTAAGGTCCTTAAGCCTATTTTTAAATACATTTTTGGTTGTTGGTAAAGCCTTTAGTAAGTCTGCAGGTGAAGCATTCCAGTCCCTGATAGTACGATTGAGAAAAGAAAACTTTCCAGTGTCCGTCCTCTGCCTTCTTTCCCTCAATTTATACGAGTGGTCGTTCCTTGAAGAGTGATTTGGCGGCTGCAACCTATTTTTTATTTCTTTCCAGGCAGGCTGGCTCACCTCTGTATGTTTTGAACATTGCGCATAATCGAATTCGCGTTCTCCTGTCCGTGAGTGTGTCCCATTTTAATGGTGAATTTTTCCGACAACACTTAAGAGCCCGTTTTTGAATCTTTTCCAGTGTCTTAATATGTTCTAATCTGTAAGGATCCCAACATGCAGCACCATATTCCATTACTGGACGTACTAGCGATTTATATGCAATCTCTTTGGATTTATCAGAACCTTTTCTTAGTACCCTCATCACAAAGTGTAACGGTCTCCATGCTTTTCCCGCTGTGTCTGTAACGTGTTCCCCCCATCCGAGATCGCTGCTAAATGTTATTCCGAGGTATTTACATTTGTTAACTTCCGGAATGGTTTCACCCCCTAACGAATACGATGCGACTATTTTATTTCTTTTCCTTGTAAAGCTGATGGCTTTGCTCTTTAGAGAATTTATTTTCATTTTGTTGGCTATTGCCCAATCATTTATTCTATTGAGGTCATTCTGGAGAAGAGTAGTATCTTCATGACTTTTTATTTCCCTGTATAACATACAATCATCCGCGAATAAGCGAACCCTAGATAAGATATTAACTGGCAGATCATATACAAAAGCCAAGAATAGAAGAGGCCCCAAGACACTCCCCTGCGGGACCCCGGAAGTAATTTCAATTGGGTTCGATAATTCCTCCCCTACCCGTACTCTCTGAGTGCGACAAGTTAAAAATTCCTTGATCCAATGGAGCACTCTGAAGTCAATCCCCGTTGATTGTAGTTTAACCAACAATATATCGTGTGGGACTACATCGAATGCGCGTGAAAAGTCAATAATCACTGCATCTACTTGGCTATTGGAATCTATTCCGTCTTCTAAATCCTGACATGCCGTTACTAATTGACTCTCACATGAAAATTGACAAGCAATACACAATAAAATTTACAATACACAATACAATTTTACAACACATATACAATTTTATACACAATACAATAAGAATACACAATACAATTTAACACAATAATAATAAAACATAATAAAATACCTAATTTTATAATACAACCTACATAATTATGTATAGGTCCTACATAAGTTTCAATAGTCTTTCACTTTACTCTCATCTCATTCCCTGTAGTGGCACTATGACGCATTTCACTGACACTTTAGCACACATTTCACTGAAACTCTGTAACACATTTCACTGACACTATAGAACACATTTCATTGACGCTATAAATTATCACTGATCGGAACTGTTCACTGCACTGTAAAACCATAACTTCACTGACTCACCTCGCTTCACTGATACAACAGTTCAAATAAGTCAAATAATTATATCCTTATGCATACTTATAAACAGAACATTTAAACTAAACATTTCTAGTCTAAGGCCCACTTACACGCTATTTTTAAATAATTTACAATTCAAACCAAGGAAGTAAACTCGTCAGGCTAGATAAATACATGTCACATTAAAAAATTAAATGTTAAATGTCACCTTAATTTTAATTTGCACTTTATACACAACTTTTTAAGATATTCTTGAATCTCCTTAAGGAAGGACAGCCCTCAAAGACCGCTGTTGTAGTAGTAGTAGTAGTAGTAGTAGTAGTAGTAGTAGTAGTAGTAGTAGTAGTAGTAGTAGTAGACCTGGTAAGGTTTATCTTGTCTCAGTAGCAATAAAACCAAGTCCCTTCAAATGAGGGTGGAGATTATATGAGGGTTGTAAATTTTCAGGATTCCTTTCAAAACCTTGTTATTGTACAGGCTGCCGGAACTCAGTTTCTTGAAAGACAAGCTCAGTTACGGAACTACACAGTACGAAGAGAGATATTTTGTTATTTTATTTTGTGCTACAGAATGTATCAACTAGTCCCTTTCGCCACTGGATGGATGGACGGCATTGCTCCACTCCCCCAACGCCATAACAATACAGACGAAGTAAGACATATCTCCTTTCTTTCTCTTTTCACAGTGAGACCAGATACATCACACAGACTTTAGTAGCAGCAGTAGCACCAGTAGCACCAGCATTAGCGAAGCCAGTATTTAGCACAGAGGTGACCAAAACTCGAGCTGCAGTGATTACATGCGACAACATATGAAGTAAGGCAGCGGTGTCGTAAACGTAATCGTGGGCCGAGACACTGTGTAACCTGCAACGTGCATAGCACCTATGGAGGGAGGCGGATACCCGAAGGGGAAGTGAAGCAACTGTCTGACTTATTAACGAATTTTCATTTTTTTTACGTCAAGCACTTAAATATAATTTTATACAGTACAAGGCTACAAACTAATGTTTAGTACGTGTAACGAAGAAAGAAATGAACAATATCACAACCTAAAATTAACTGTGTTGAGAATGTCTGCGACAAATTTTCAAAATCAGGAACTATGTCACTTACTGCCAGTCGTAGTTGATCACGAAGGTATTTGTCTATCAATCGTGATCTAAATTTGTTTTTTACTACTTTAATTGTTGAAAATAATTTTTCACAAACGTAAGTTGTAGCTAACATGGCTTCAACAGAGCAAGCGAAAGAACGAAGCTTCGGATATTTATTTTTTGGCAAAGATTTGAAAGTTCAACATTTGTCAAGTCCTTACATCTAGCTTTCATTTGACATCACATAGTAAATCAGTTAGTTCAAATTCAAGAGCTAACCGCATTATTCGTACATCTACTGAAAAAGGATCGACGTACAGAGATGATAATGATGATGATGATGATGATAACAATAACACTTAACCTTTAAATGTTTCATCAGTAACATGTAGTGTAATGCCGTTTTATGTTATACAACCGTTTTCCTCGTAATACTTGTGAACAAATCATTCATTTAATATTCTCATCATATTGACAGCAAAAAAATGCGTCCTCCCATCCTACTTGGAACTTTCGTATATGGTTTCGAGAGAGACATATGCCACTCGCAGGTCAGAGACAAATACAAATGAAACGGAATGAAACGGAGTTTGACTCCAGTGAGTGAGAGGGTTGGGGTTGGCGGAGGTTAGAAGCAAGCGAAATGCACACCTATCACTGCGAGCCACAATATCTCGCGAGTCACGTTCTCGCCACGGCTGCCTTAGACACATCGATTTATGTTAAAATGGCGTTAGAAATTCCAATACAAATAGTTAAACACATGGATAGAATTTTATGATTTATGTTAAGAGAGGGGATGTCCTGGACTTCTGACATTTTAATAAAAATTATAATGTGTGATTATATTCTTACTGACCTATTACATATTCCAAAAAACGTTGCATAGTAATGCAAAACTGTTTACTTGTTCATATTACTGTACTGTAACATTAAGCGTGTTTCCCAAGGTAAATTAAGGCTCTTTTAGGTACCTTAATTCAATGGAATATTTTTAAAACAGTTTAAATAAAAGGTCTGATACCAAACCATTTATTGAGATTAAAGAGAAAATTTCAATCTGTATAGTATTGTTGGTCAAGTTTTTTTTTTGTCCCTTCTGTACAGTACGATTATTTAGTCCTGACAGTCGTCGGAGATGTGCGCGTGGGACAGGCGAGTCCATTTAGTTACGCCAAGGGGTGTTTGGGTTATTCACTCGCTTGCCTTTACCTACCGCTCGCCCTATGTCTACTCCTGAACTCTCCCCACTCCTCCTAATACTTCCCCTCTTTTGCGTCGCTGACTAAATAATCAGGACTAAATAATCGGTCTGTAAGATTTGTATTTTAGGGCAGCCGTCCTTTCAACAAATAGCGATTCAGTTGCAATGTTCTGCACAGATAATCATATCTAGACAGCGGAAAAAAGTCAAATAAAAGTCATGTTTAAGGTTTACAAGTACTGTACGCATAGACAATGGCATGAGGTGTGCACGCTTCCCAAGTCGGTAGCTACAACAGGGTACCGTCCGCAGAGAGCACCGCGCGAACACCGAAAACAACTGCCACTCTGCGTTCTCAGTCAGTCCTCGTCCGTACGTGAACAGAGAACACTGAGATACGTAAACATATTATTCATTTGTGTTCGGTGAAGTGATCATAATGCCGAACACAGTTGTTAAGGGGAGAGGATGGTATTTTTTTAACTTTTTTCCTATTTGGTGTAAAATATTAATTTTTTGTATGTAGAGAGCTCATAGCTGTGGCAACTCAACCAAATAAAAATATTTTGGAAAAAAAAAACTATTTGGGGGGGGGGTCCAAATTTGAAAAAAATATATACCCAATGCAGGATTTACTAAAAACCGGTATATCTAAACCGTTTTTAAAGATAAATTCAAACAGTTTTTGCAATGTATTTGCAAAAGCATGTTCTACAAACTGTCTGTAACAGAATTTTGATATTAGTCCCTACGTTTGTAAAATAAACAATTAAAATTTAATAACAATTTTCTGATTTCCTTTCTTGCAAACAAACGGACGTATTTTTTAAATGAAATCAATTAACAAAATTCTGTTATAGAGAAAAGTTTCATAATAGTCTAAAGATTGTGTGTTCTAAATTTCATGCAAGTATCTTTAATAGTTTACAAATTATATCCATTTTTGTCTGGCAATGTACCAAAGAAAATGAAGTTACTGGAAACCGATAAAAGCGGGCGTGTGATTTAAAAATCCATAGCGCAGGAAGTTTAAAAATGGCGACTCAACATCCGATAAGGGCACAAATGCCCACAAAATGTTATGCAATGCATTCCACACATATCAAAGGGTATTTTAAAGAAAAAAAAATTGAAAATTTAATTTACCGGAAACAACAATAAAAGTGGGCGAGTGATTTAAAAATCCATACCGCAGGAAATTTAAAAATGTAGATTGAACATCCGATAAGGGCACAAATACCCACAAAATGTTATGCTATGCATTCTACACATCACAGAGTATTTTAAAGAATTTTATTTTGTGAAAATTTACTCATTTTTCACCAAAAAATACCATCCTCTCCCCTTAGAAAACATAGGTGTATTTTTAAATATGAGAATATGGTGTCCACATTTTTAGTAGTGATACTGGTGAAACAATTAAGTGTCGATTATATATGTGTGCATTAAAAAGATAACAAAACAATAGATAGAACATCAATGTAATATACAGAAACACCCGAAAAATGTCGCTCTATGTTAGAAGAAAATAAGGGTTCAAGTTCAAATTCCGCCTCAAATATGAAATATGACTTTTGCCAGGATTTGTGTCGAATGATGATAAGTTTCAATATTCCATTTAAAAGTTGGACAATTCTCACTTTGAAGGGCTTATAGAAAAATACACATAATATCAGGCACTTCTGAATCAGCGATTCGAAAACAGTTCTGTCCGGACTTCAGGAGAAGATCCGTGCAAGGAATGCAAGTTTTTCCCCTTCCCTTACAACCCACTCCCCAACATGGAACCGGCCGGCCAATGACTAAACTTTGTTTGTCCCAGCCAGCCAATGACACCATCCCCATCCACTTGTTCCTTCAGAGGAGCTGAGTTACTAGTTGACCCTCTCCTCTTACCCCGCAAGGAGCATACCCCCTCGCAAGTATCTTCTCGTGAAATTTGGGCAGTACCTGCACGCGCCTCTACTGTCTTCCTCCGATGAGTTTAATGCTGGGACCTGAGGTATTCTTTTCATCGGTGCGGGGGGTTGCAGGTAGATTCTTTTGTTGCTACAGACAAGCCGAGCCGAGCGGAGTGGGAAGTATTAATCGTCCAAAAATATACAGTCTTCAGTTTGAAGTAGTGTGTGAATATTTCATATACATATTCTTTACCTAGGCCTATATGGTTTTGTTATTAAGATATTAAATATATTGTTGCAATTTTTGCTCAAACATCTCCCTGATGTCAGCTATGTTAATATTATATGAATTACTCATAATAAATATTTCACCGTTACAAGTCATTTTTAAGGAAACATGCTGTAAAAAGTTTTTGGTTTTATTCTATTGGAATTTTAGAATATGTTTGATTGGTATCGTGAAAAACAGATTTCTATAATGTCATGCTAAAATCATTTGTTGGTGATATCTTAAAATACAAATCAAGTAGTTTTACTTCTGAAGTGAGTTCAGCAGTAGTTTACATTACATTTAAATTGACTACTTTACAAATTTAATTCAATTCTACTAATCATTAAATTTTATGGTATGATTCTTCTTTTCATTTATATTATTGTAGTTATATTATGATTTTTCTTTTTATTTATTTTCATGTATTTGTATTTCTGGTGATGTGATGGCCCTAAATTCACCAGAATAAATAAATAAGTAAATAAACAAATAGACGGACGGACGGACGGATAGATAGATAGATAGATAGATAGATAGATAGATAGATAGATAGATAGATAGATAGATAGATAGATAGATAGATAGATAGATAGATAGATAGATAGATAGATAGATAGATAGATAGATAGATAGATAGATAGATAGATAGATAGATAGATAGATAGATAGATAGATAGATAGATAGATAGATAGATAGATAGATAGATAGATAGATAGATAGATAGATAGATAGATAGATAGATAGATAGATAGATAGATAGATAGATAGATAGATAGATAGATAGATAGATAGATAGATAGATAGATAGATAGATAGATAGATAGATAGATAGATAGATAGATAGATAGATAGATAGATAGATAGATAGATAGATAGATAGATAGATAGATAGATAGATAGATAGGCAGGCAGGCAGGCAGGCAGGCAGGCAGGCAGGCAGGCAGGCAGGCAGGCAGGCAGGCAGGTAGACAGACAGACAGACAGACAGACAGACAGATAGATAGATAGATAGATAGATAGATAGATAGATAGATAGATAGATAGATAAGATAAAATTTTCTACAATACTTTCCTTCTCTGAACACGTAAGTACGAATGGTTGTATCTCTATCTCGCCAAAAATATGTTAGAAAACTAATAGGCATAATGTTCTCGTAAATTGGGTGAATGTTTTCAGTATGATTGTACTTCCTTCCAGACTGCCGCTGTCACTGTCCCCTCCCACTCCAGTACCGCGCTAGACTAGTCGGAACCGCATTCCTCTCGGCACTAAACTCCTCAGAGGATGACAGTAGTATGCCTACTGTGCTTACGTAAACAACAACCCTCTGACGAGACAAACTACTCGCGTTGTAGTTACCTTCACATCCGAATGGCATTTTTTCCCACTGTCTAATCATATCCTTTGTACAGCGCTTATCACTCTTTTACAGTATTCTCCATTAGTCTACCATCGAGAAAAAGCCAATTTTTTATGATGCATGTTCACATGCAGATAGGCAAATTACGAATATACTCATCAGTTGTGGAGATGCACTAAAAACTATCAGTTCAGCATTTCACAATATGTTATTGGCATAACGAGCACATCTCAGTGTTACTCTACTATTTGAACAATAGCAAGCGTTTTCCCCAAAAGATTTATTTCCTTGCAAACTTTATATTTGTTTTTAATTCTGTTTCCTTTCATTATTTTAATTCATGGTTACACACTTTTAAAGAACTGGCAGCCGTCTGTTATTGACGCCCACAAAGCGCTGCTCATATCCCCTCGCATTCCATCATGAACAGACCTAAAGTGCGTATGCAAATTTCTCTTTCATTTCAGCATTATTAACACGGCCCTGCAATGTTCATTATTTCATGCGTGATTTGGAAAAACTTCTAGCGTGTTAGCCATGCATGTGTTTTTTTATATCTGTTGGCTTTTCCAATTATGAACAAAGCCATGATTTGTTCATTAAAACCCGTTTTTAGATTTTAAAATTTGCATAACAACTTTGAAAAGTTACGCGTAACTCAGTTGCAAAGTATTAAACATTATTCAGGTTTTTTTTTTTAACAATGGGAGACCTTTACTAATTTGTTACGTTTGTGGGCGTCTGGCAAACTATAAAAAAAATCTATTCAAGCGAGTGACTATGATTAAACCATGGCGACACAAGGACAATATCTGCCATGCCTGATTAATAACTCACATGAGGGCTTAACAAATATCTGTTTTCAAAGAATTGGACGCTTCAACACGGAACTGAAACATAGACTCTTATGTGCACGACAAGTTGTGACCTGACGAGTCCTTCAACACATGACACAACTCACTGTTGCAGAATAATTTCATATATGTCACCATCCAACGTCAGGAGTGTGTCACCAAACCAATGAAAGCGAGAAATTTGATTAAATTTACTATCACATTTCTACTACGTCATACAACTTTTGACCAGTAAAATGGTACGAAAGGACGTCTTTCAAACAATCATGGTTCTTTATCGCACAATTTTATGACTTCTCTAGAATTTATTTATTTTCATCACTTCCTTGGCATTTGTTTCTTTGTATCACTTCGCTATTATTTTTTTGCCAACATTTCAAACTGCAAATTCTTTACGGTACTATATAACATGCTTTGCGGTCGTCATTTGTTTCCCGCATAGACAGTCAACTGAAAATGGCGGCACCGTTCAAACTTTTTGGTGAAGGGAACATTAGTGAAATATAATTTTAGTAAGTCCAATTATTATATATTTTATGCTCGACCATGCCGAAATGTAGTAATTATACACCTGGTAGCAGTCCTTTAATGCATATCATTAAAGTACACCTACTCATTAAAGTAGAGGTGTGCAGCCAATGACAACTCAGCTTACAGGTGTTCAGCCAATGACAAGTCAGCTTTGTACCGTTATAAAACCGCAAGTATCGATTATTCTCGGATATGCAATCGAAAGAGAATTAGCGAAAAGTCACGGAGGCTGGAAATCCAATACTGTCGCAGAAGGTAATGTTCTGTTACTATAATAATTAGCGTTAATTGTAAATAATATTCAAATAAATTCAATTTGTCTTCTCGTTTTTCAATGTCGAATTCAATAATCAAGGTTATATCAAGTTTAACGGGATTACATCAAGGTCAATTACATTATTGTTCCTCGGAAAAAATCAATACTTTCGCGTCTGCGCACATCTCACAATTCACGACCTAGAACAAGGTCAGTTCCGATCTTGTCAGATACAAATAAAATGTATACATCTGAATAATTTCAAATTAGAAATATGGTCGAGCATAAAAAGTAGTATGAAACTCGCCTATAATGGTAATTAAGACGCTCGTATGAATATTATGAAACTCGCTTGCGCTCGTTTCATAAATATCCATACTTGCGTCTTAATTACTATCATTATAGGCTCGTTGCATAATGTACTATTATTGTATTAGAATACTTCATTTCTTCTAATCTTCATACACTTTATTCTGTTTTTATCACCTCCTTACCATTTGTTTCTTTGTTTGCCAACATTTCAAATTGCAAATATTTTACGGTACTATAAAATCTGCTTTGCGATCGTCATTTGTTTACCGCATAGACAGTCAACTGAAAATGGCGGCACCGTTCAAACATTTTGGTGAAGGGAACATTAGTGAAATAATTTTAGTAAGTCCAATTATTATATATTTTATTGTATTAGAGGACACTATTTCTTCCAATCTTTATACACTTTATTCTGTTTTTATCACC
Source organism: Periplaneta americana (assembly GCF_040183065.1). Classification (NCBI taxonomy): domain Eukaryota; kingdom Metazoa; phylum Arthropoda; class Insecta; order Blattodea; family Blattidae; genus Periplaneta; species Periplaneta americana. Next base: position 157,943,066 of record NC_091126.1, on the reverse strand, counting down.
TCCCGATCATTTGTTTCTTTGTTTACCAACATTTCAAATTGCAAATTCTTCACTGTACTATAAAACATGCTTTGCGATCGTCATTTGTTTACCGCATAGACAGTCAACTGAAAATGGCGGCACTGTTCAAACGTTTTGGTGAAGGGAAGATTGTTGAAATATAGTTTTATTAATTCCAATTATTATATATTTTATTGTATTAGAGTACACTATTTCTTCCAAACTTTATACACTTTATTCTCTTTTTATCACCTCCCTACCATTAGTTTCTTTGTTTACCAACATTTCAATTTGCAAATTCTTTGCGGTACTATATAACGTGCTTTGCGGTTGTCATTTGTTTCCCGCATAGATAGTCAACTGAAAATGGCGGCACCGTTCAAAAGTTTTGGTGAAGGGAACATTAGTGAAATATAAATTTTAGTAAGTTTAATTATTATATATTTTATTGTATTGGAGTACTTCATTTCTTCTAATCTTTATATACTTTATTCTGTTTTTATCACCTCCCTACCATTTGTTTCTTTGTTTACCAACATTTCAGATTTGCAAATTCTTTGCGGTACTATATAACATTCTTTGCGGTTGTCATTTGTTTCCCGCATAGATAGTCAACTGAAAATGGCGGCACCGTTCAAAAGTTTTGGTGAAGGGAACATTAGTGAAATATAAATTTTAGTAAGTTTAATTATTATATATTTTATTGTATTGGAGTACTTCATTTCTTCTAATCTTTATATACTTTATTCTGTTTTTATCACCTCCCTACCATTTGTTTCTTTGTTTACCAACATTTCGAATTGCAAATTCTTCACAGTACTACAAAACATGCTTTGCGATCGTCATTTGTTTTGCCGCATATACAGTCAACTGAAAATGGTGGCACCGTTCAAACGTTTTGGTGAAGCTAAAATTAGTGAAATGGAATTTTAGTAAGTCAATTCATATTTTATTGTATTAGAGCACTTTATTTGTTCTAATCTTTATATACTTTATCCTAATTGTGTAATAGTCAATTAAATCTCACTCGAGTTTTGATTGTCTCTAGATAATACCCGAGAGTAATATTGTTACATTCCCTTTGGTCCACTATGTTTCACTTTCGACCACTAAGATGTTCTGTACGTTTCGTCCACTCGTGAAATTGTTCATTGGTACATTCAGCCAATACAGGTTCCTTGTTTATATTTTTATCTACTATCCAGTTCGTCCCCAAAACTTATGCCTTCTGTTGTGTAAGTCCTTTGAGATTATTCATAGTTTTCCTAACTTCGCCCTTGATACTTGCACCATATTGATGATATGCAGTGCCTTTTGTATATATTGTGTCGTTATCTATGTCAATCCTGATTGTGCACCTTGCATTACAATTCTGTTGGTTCCCGCATCTCCAGTATTTTCTTTAACTGTTTTCACTTATTCAGTGGTGTTGGCAACAGTACTCATTGCAATGTAACACTGACTGAATTTGACGTGTACTGTATGTATACCTCTGCCATAAGTTTTATTAGAGATTTGGTGCATGTAACTACATTATGGTACAAGATACACGTGACGGCATCAATTTTTCAAATACCATTACATACTTTAATCGTGTTACATTGATTACACACATCAAGACGAGTTCAAAAATGTATCATAATGTCACCTTCCCAGTCAATAACAACAACAAAATGCGAAATGAATACCATCAGAATGTGCCGTTTGTTGTGGTGCCCCATTCACCTTGTGCATTAACTTACACAAAACGAAAGACGACTGACGTCCGTACACGTCGTGTGTTGTGTGTTTGCTGTCTTAACATGTAAACAAAACACAACAACTGTCGACGCCACTATCCACGTACGGTGGCCTGCGCGTTCCCCGGACCTGTCGTCACTCGACATCTTCCTGTGAGGAACTGTAAAGGACAGTGTGTACCAGAACATTCTGACAACACTAGATGACATGCAGCAATCCATTTGACAGGATTGTGTGTCCATTCAGCCAGCAACATACCGGGCAATCATACGGTCTTTCGGGGAACGCCTTCGAATGTGCATTAATGTGAATGGTCACCATTTGGAACATCATCTGTGACTCTCAAAGCATAACATTATCACATTGGAATTACGTTTTTGTTTCGTTTTGTTGTTATTGTTTGAAGTGCTATTTGAAAAATTGGTGACGTCACGTGTATCTTGAACCATATTGTAGTTACATGCACCAAATCTCCACACTCATGTTAGCCCCTCGTTCTAACATAACGCTCAAAAACAAAAATTCCAATATCTATCCAAATAAAAAAAGTTATAATAGGTGCACAAGATAAATGGGACACTCTGTATAGGGGATAAGTTTAAATTATTTTACTTCTCTTCCAGTTTGAAATTCGATGCCTCATAACTCTGCATTTCAGAAAAGTATTAAAATATTTTTAAGGTACAGGGACATCATTTCATTTTTACTAACATTTCTAATATTAACCTGGCTATACTTTTGGATCAACGGTTGCTACCCCCTTCCACCACTAGAGTTCGACGATACTGGCGTAATATACAAAGAAATCACTTTACTACATATAGGAGAGAAGAAAATTAGTTAATCCATTTACGTAAACTAGGAAATATTACGCTTTTGAGTTTGATAATTTTCATTAGGTTTTTGTTTAATCAAAATACAGTATAGTATTAACAATGAGTGTTTTTACTCACGAACTGAGCTGTCCATGCGGACGTATTCATTATGCAGTGTATATTATACTGTCTACAGCATATTAGCGTACATTATAGAGAATGAAGTTAAATTGAAAAATAATCATAATATGGATATTTAAACACATTTTTCAAAATGGTGGCCGTTCATTTCGATACAGTCTTCAGTTCTAATGTGTGTAATTTCAATTACCAGTTTCGTCTTTCGTACTAGTAACTCATGTTGAAATAATTCTGTACCTACTCTATGAAAGAGTACCTTACATACTGTAAATTCAATCTTCGCTTCTGCTCGATCCGAAAAGATAAAATTACTCAGAATGCTATCTACTGTCCGTCCAAGTGGTTATGTCGTAGGATATTAGAAAGGGGGGAAATCACGTGACAGTTAATTACTTAACGAGGCGCTTTTAAGTTATTTTAAACAGTTGTATGGGTATAATATTACGCAGACGTCCAATTACTAACATAAATTAATGTTCTCAGAAAAGAGCCAAGACAGTCCAGCCACTAGCCTTTACAGAGAGGCGAATAGAAGCAGGTGGGGAAAACCGAAATACGACGTAGGCAAATGGACGACAGTACCTGTGCGAAAATGAAGCAATATTGAAAGCTCTTTCGTCACTGGAAAACGCGAACACATTTTTGGAACGTAAAGGAAAAAAAAAAGGTAATGGTATCCCCGTTACATGCCATGAAGGTACTTGGGGGCATGGAGGTAGAGCCACATGCTTTCCATGACCTCGGCACTAGAATGAGGTGGTGTTGTCGGCACCACGCTCTGATCGCCTTTTACCCGCGGGAAAGAAGGTAGAAGGGGTGGGAGTGAAGTACAGACGTGGACAAATTATTAGACTAAATTAATTTTATGTGCAACGAAGCTGTATTTATCGACAGAAATAATGAAAAAAATGTATTTTGCACAGAAATAATGAATAGAAAATTGAGTCTTGAGGTTACTAATATTTTGTGAACATTCCCTTATTCTTCATTGACACATTGATTTTGTCAGGGATGCTGGAAACCAAAGTTTGACACTTTCTTTGGATATCAGCATCATGTAGCCAGATATCAGACAGTGCTTAAATGAATCCATGTTTTGTTGTAAGCCTCTTTTTGTTCACTTTCTTCTTCAGTATAGATCACAGATTTTTAATTTCGTTCATGTCCGGTCTTCTTGCAGGCCATGGGAGAACAGACTGTTGTAGGCCTATATATTCTGCAGTATATAATTAAAACACCAGTAGTACCAACATAGCCAAACAAAATATACTTAACCATTGAAAAAAATATGCCAGAAGATGTAAACAATCATATTTACAACATGTCCATACCTGTGGAGTAACGGTTAGCGCGTCTGGCCGCGAAACCAGTTGGCCCGGGTCGATTTCCGGTCGGGGCAAGTTACCTGGTTGAGGTTTTTTCCGTGGTTTTTCCTCAACCCAATATGAGCAAATGCTGGGTAACTTTCGGTGCTGGACCACGGACTCATTTCACCGGCATTATCACCATCATCTCATTCAGACGCTAAATAACTTGAGCTGTTGATAAAGCGTCGTAAAAGAACCTAGTATTTACAAGAGAGACTCTGTGAATTATACTGATAGTTGATATGACGAATTATGTTTCCAAGAAAAAACGTCTTAGTCTAATAATTTGTCCACGACTGTACATTAAAAAACTCAGGTACAATAAAAATTGAAGTAAAAATAAAATGATGTCCCTGTATATAGTGAAATATTGTTCAGAGAGAAAAACCAGTTGGTGTATTTTATAATTGGCGTCGGTAACTGAAATAAAAATGGCAGAAATTGAAGAAGAGAATCGGCATTCTCTCTCAGCCGTTGAGCAAGTTGATGTGAGCTTTGATGTAACATTATGCGACAATAGTATGATAACATGAAATGTTTAGCCGGCTGCCTGACTGGCAGGCGTTACGACGGTTGCCAAACCATGGTAATATGTGTGGTTTGGACAAACACTGTAATTGAAGGCATACAATTATTTTCTATTGAATTATTTACGGGTATAATTACTCGGAAACCGATCTACTGTCGGACGGAACTCCTGTAAACCTACTAATTCAACACGTTTGTCTCACTCATGGTCGAAATTTGAGTGTTCTACAAAGCCATGATATATAGAGAGGGGAGAGCTACATGCTGCAGGAGTCGTTGTGTACATACTACGAACCACACAGTCCACTTTAATGAAGCATAGGACCCTAGGGAAGCGCTCTCGTGACTGACCCAGAGTGTTGGCTCGTCTAAGAAAGCGACAGACTGGGAGGTAGGGAATGGGACCAAATGGTAACTTCTTGTCTTCATATATAACGGCCCATTGGACTAGGAGAAATGAAAAATACGCCATAAAAATCGTTGGCATGAAAAACCCAAATAACTCCGAATTAACCTGCCCCAATGACACAAAAAATCAACTGATAAAAAGCTATACTACACTGTGTATCGTTACGTACAAGTACGTAAGGATGTGATCACCTGTCGACAGGTGCATAGCCTTGCTATGTTGCGTATTATTACGTGAAACTACGTGTGGGTGCGATCACATATCGAAAGGTGCATAGTTTCACTACGCTGCATACTTTTACGTGAAACTACGTGTGGGTGCGACCACTTATCGAAAAGTGCATAGTTTTAGTATGCTGCATACTTTTACGTGAAACTACGTGTGGGTGCGATCACCTATCGCAAGGTGCGTAGTTTCACTATGCTGCATACTTTTACGTGAAACTACGTGTGGATGCGATCACCTATCGAAATGTCCATAGTTTTACTATGCTGCATACTTTTACTTGAAACTACGTATGGGTGCGACCACCTATCGAAAGGTGAGTAGTTTCACTATGCTGCATACTTTTACGTGAAACTACGTGTGGGTGCGACCAGGAATCGAAAGATGCATAGTTTTACTATGCTGCATACTTTTACGTGAAACTACTTGTGGTTACGACCACCTATCGAAAGGGGCATATTCTTACTATGCTGCATACTTTTACGTGAAACTACCTGTGGCTGCGACCACCTATCGAAAGGTGAGTAGTTTCACTATGCTGCATAATTTTACGTGAAACTACGTGTGGATGCGATCACCTATCGAAAGGTGCATAGTTTTACTATGCTGCATACTTTTACGTGAAACTACGTGTGGATGCGATCACCTATCGAAAGGTGCATAGTTTTAAATGCTCCATAATTTTACGTGAAACTACGTGTGGATGCGATCACCTATTGAAAGGGGCATAGTTTTACTATGCTGCATACTTTTACGTGAAACTACGTGTGGGTGCGACCACGAATCGAAAGGTGCATAGTTTTACTATACTGCATACATTTACGTGAAACTACGTGTGGGTACGACCACCTATCGAAAGGGGCATATTTTTACTATGCTGCATACTTTTACGTGAAACTACCTGTTGTTGTGACCACCTATCGAAAGGGGAGTAGTTTCACTATGCTGCATACTTTTACGTGAAACTACGTGTGGATGCGATCACCTATCGAAAGGTGCATAGTTTTACTATGCTCCATAATTTTACGTGAAACTACGTGTGGATGCGATCACCTATTGAAAGGGGTATAGTTTTATTATGCTGCATACTTTTACGTGAAACTACGTGTGGGTGCGACCACCTATCGAAAGGTGCGTAGTTTCACTATGCTGCATACTTTTACGTGAAACTACGTGTGGGTGCGACCACCTATCGAAAGGTGCGTAGTTTTACTATGTTGCGTATTATTACGTGAAAATACGTGTGGGTGCGACCACCTATCGAAAAGTGCGTAGTTTCACTATGCTGCATACTTTTACGTGAAACTACGTGTGGGTGCGACCACCTATCGAAAGGTGCATAGTTTTACTATGGTGCATACTTTTACGTGAAACTACGTGTGGGTGCGACCACCTATCGAAAGGTGCGTAGTTTTACTATGTTGCGTATTATTACGTGAAAATACGTGTGGGTCCGACCACCTATCGAAAGGTGCGTAGTTTCACTATGCTGCATGCTTTTACGTGAAACTACGTGTGGGTGCGACCACCTATCGAAAGGTGCATAGTTTTACTATGGTGCATACTTTTACGTGAAACTACGTGCGGGTGCGACTACTTATCCAAATGTGCATAGTTTTACTATGCTGCATACTTTTACATGAAGCTACGTGTGGGTGCGATCACCTATCGAAAGGAGCATAGTTATACTATGCTGTATTCTTTTACGTGAAACTACGTGTGGGTGCGATCACCTATCGAAAGGGGCATAGTTTTACTACGCTGCATACTTTTACATGAAACTACTTGTGTGTGCGACCACCTATCGAAAGGTGCATAGTTTTACTATGCTGCCTACTTTTACGTGAAACTACATGTGGGTGCGACCACATATCGGAAGGTGCATAGTTTTACTATGCTGCATACTTTTACGTGAAACTACGTGTGGGTGCGACCACCTATCGAAAGGTGCATAGTTTTACTATGCTGCATACCTATACGTGAAACTACATGTGAGTGCGACCACATATCGGAAGGTGCATAGTTTCACTATGCTGCATACTTTTACGTGAAACTACGTGTGGGTGCGACCACCTATCGAAAGGTGCATAGTTATACTATGCTGCATAATTTTACGTGAATCTGAGTTTGGTTGCGATCACCTGTTGATGGGCATGTTACTTTACTATTCTTTGTACCTTTACGTATAACCCTAGATCATATATGTAACAGATATGTCGGGCTTATAGGCTTTGAGTTTAACAACTTTTGTCAGGTTTAATACGCTGCCATCTAGTTGTTACATAAGGAGTCACGTCATAATACCCATTTGAATTGCATTAGCGACTGTGCTGCCATCTCTTGTTCGTTTACGGCGGACGGGTGGCGATCCTGGCGGTTGTTCTCTTCAAAGTGCTACCGATTTTAACCTAGCGAGGAGTTATCTGTTACATATATGACCTAGGGTATAACTAAGTGAGAGTTCCAGTTACTTGGTCTGAAATATGTCGTAGTATTTATAAGAACGTCATATAAGTTAATGTTTTATAATTATTGTGACATTTGTTTTGTTCTTCTTTCGTACTTAATTCCTCTTGTATTTAATTTCCAGACTTTTTCAATAGTGTGTCCCTTTCATTCGTTTCGCGTATCATAGCTTCAACCCTTCACTAACTTCGATTTATGTCTCTCTCCTAGCCTAATCCTCGCCGACTTGTAAAATAACACGCATTTTTATTATGGAATAAAATTTCTGTCGTATATTTTTCCCGTGTTTAAGTGTCCTATTAAATACCTTGGAATTCCTGAATCTTCTCATATTGTTTTTAACTCGCTACAGTTGTTCATTTATATTATTGTTTCATATAAAATTTCACCAGATATGAAAATGATTTTGATTCTAAATTTACCGGGTACATTAAGTTGAGAAATATTTGTATGTAAGAACAAAATGCAAGAATCAAATACTTTTGTGCGAGATCGTGTGTATTTGCTTGTTTTTCGCACAGAACCAATACGCGGTAAGTGTGAAATACCACATTCAGTATTCCCAACGTAACACACACAACAATTTCCCTCTTCTTACCGCTTAAGCGCGACATTCATTTTACTGCTTTAGGCTTTTAACATATTATTTTTAGACACGTTTAACATAGTAATAATTATAAATTGGAAACTTACCACTGCAATTTCACCTAAATTGTAATGTTAATTATTGTTTTTAAATATCTGCAAACATTAAGTAAAGTCTACTACTCCACGAAACTTATTGCATTCCTGATACAAGTAACATTAAGGAAACCGTGAAAAAATCAACAAGATTCCAGATGCGGATGTTATTACTGCAATATGTTATATAAATAATATTGTTAAAATATTAAAAAGAAAAATAAATCATTACATAACCTTACCGTTTGATTTAAGTTCGCATTTATAGACTGGGAAAAAAAAAGACAGAGGTATATCACGGCCTGCTGGAGTATAGTATACACAGAAAATATTTTATAGCAACAATGTTGAAGAAAGATATTTTGGTTTTCCGAAGTTGCCATCATTAAACAGAAACCAACATGGAGATTTCATTGTAACTAATTATAAATTCGTCTTTCAGGTATGTAGTAAACGATCTTCGCACAAAATAATGTACGATACACGAGTGGTATGTTTGTTTTCATATTCTCGGAAATTAAAAAAGCTTAACTACGTTTCACTTTTTCAATCTTTTCCTCGACCATGAAAACGTCAACATACCGCTCTTGTAACGTATATTACTATTTTTTATTTTAGTAGGTTATTTTAAGACGCTTTATCAACATCTTCGGTTATATAGCGTCTGAATGAGATGAAGGTGATAATGCCGGTGAAATGAGTCCTAGGTCCAACACCGAAAGTTACCCAGCATTTGCTCATATTGAGTTGAGGGAAAACCCCGGAAAAACCTCAACCAAGTAATTTGCCCCGACCGGAAATCGAACCCGGGCCACCTGGTTTCGCCTTCAGACGCGCTAACCGTTATTCCACAGGTGTGGACAAGAATCAAATATCTCATGAATAATTTCACTTGTTGAAAGTTCTGTGCATTAACACATCAAACACAAACTTCTGTTATGCACAGCAGCAAGAATGCAATGACGTAGAAAATTAAGTTTTCAGCTAAGTGGAACACGCATTGATAGTCGCTAATTATTCATCGAGGTGCGTCTAGCTACTGAACGGGTATTTTTAATTTTAGCAGTGGCGGCTCGTGAACTTGTGGATTGGGAGAGCTGCAGTAGATTTTGGTACATAGAAATTTCACTTCTTGATACCATTACTAATCAGTATAGGACAAAAATAAATGCACTACATATAGAAAAACCAAAACTTTCTGACTTAGTTGGGAGATGTCTGTGGCATCGTTTGCTAATCGCTAAAAGAAAACTAATACCATCGATTTCAGTCTGAATTTCTGATCGGTAGACACTCAACTTGCAATCTACCAGTTCATTATGAATTATCTTAGAATTACCTTTAAACAGTGGCATGTTCCAAATGATTTTTTAGAGACTCGTTTAGATCACTCACGAACTGTAGCAACCCACGAAACACACCAGAGTCCTTCGAATCGTTTTTTTCATCATTTCCCCTAAGGGCAAGTTCATATTGGCCACAAAATTTGATTCAATCAATATTTTTTAAAATAATTTCACGATTTTTTCTCAATTCTTGATTATGTTTGAGAATGTTTGTTCTGTTCGTTTCACTTAATTGCACAGCAATATTAGTTTCGCCTAACATAACCAATGAAACAACAAAAATTTTCAGAGGAAATTGCGAAGATTCGTGCTTTTTAATTTTTGGAGGCAAATATCCTAACTCTGTCACACCACTCCTAGTCTATGCAGTATCACCACCGAAGAGGAGGCAACCACAAATGCTCAGTGTAAATTTCATTGTTATACTTGATTAAGCTTGAGTAAGACTTAAGTGGGGTAACTAACGACCCATTAATTTCACTTCATTACATCAATTTTCTCCGCAAGGGAAAGTTGAGAAAAATAAAATTAATATTCTGTAATTCACACACACTCATGCTTGCACATTTGCACTGGTTAAGTTACGGTACTAAAACGTCACACCGAAGCAACACTCAGATATACTGATGGTCAACAATTTTCTAAAACTGGAAAAGAAGTCTCTCGTATTTTACGTGATATATCGAAAGGATTATACTCGTGCAATCATTTTGAGTTAAGGTAAATATTAGGTTCTGCTGGATATATACGTAATAATAAGGCAAAAGAGAATATTAATTTCGTTATATTAACTCGACAAGATTCTACAACAATAAGTATATGAAGAGAAAATAAAAATTTTGTCATTAAGTTTCAAGGGAATAGAAAATCCATTTGACGTAGCATTACAATAGCGGTGTGGGAGGGGAGGAAAGATCTTCTTCTGTCGCCTGGCTCTGCAAGCCACTGCAGCGAAATATCGATTTTAAACAGCGGCAGTTTCCCTCTGCTTCCCTTCACCTCTCTACCCCCTGACCATCAAGACACACTCTCTTACGAGCTGTCCCACCCTGCAGATCCCAGGACGACTTTGAATGCAGTAATAATTCCAGTACAGTCGACGCGCAAAAAGATAATGCATAAGATAATAGTACATATTCCCGGCCAGATGAAATATAAAGCAATTTGCCAACAAAAGCTGTAACAATTCCTCTACAAATTAAAATAAATATTATTTTTATTTTCCTGTCAAAGCAGGAGTGCTGCAGCTCCGCAGCTCTTATGGACGAGCCGCCCCAGAATTTTAGTCACGACATGACAGAAACACTATACAGCGTATGAAGGTCCTCATGATGAATTGCTTGATAGAGTAATTATTTAATATTTGTCATGTTACTGAAGTACTTCGAAATCGGTGACGGAATAATGGTGTAATGGAACAGCAAACACATTGAAGCAGTCGGAGAAATTGTACCTCCAACTGTAGCTGTGTTCCCAGAAATTTTGTTGATGTCTGTACCAGATTTTAATGAGAAATCATTGTCACTTGATTAATGGTGATAACATAGTCCTGTGAGCTGTGTGTTTTTGTGATGTACAGGGACATCATTTTATTTTTACTTCAATTTTTATTGTACTTGAGTTTCTGAATGTACTTCACTCTTCTACTGTATTCCTGGGACGAGTTTAGCGCTAGGACCTGAGGTATTCTTTTCATCGGTGCGGGGGGGTTGCAGGTAGATTCTTTTGTTCCTACAGCCAAGCCGAGCCGAGCGGAGTGGGAAGTACTAATCGTCCAAAACTATGCAGTTTTCAGTTTGTAGTAGTGTGTGAATTTTTCATATACATATTGTTTACCTAGGCCTATATGGTTTTGGTATTAATATATTAAATATATTGTTGCAATTTTTGCTCAAAAATTTCCCTGGTGTTAGCTATGTTAATATTATATGAATTACTCATATTAAATATTTCACAGTTACAAGTCATTTTTAAGGAAACATACTGTAGAAAAGTGTTTGGTCTTATTCTACTGGAATTTTAGAATATGTGTGATTGGTATCGTGAAAAACAGATTCCTATAATGTCATGCGAAAATCATTTGTTGGCGATATCTTAAAATGCAAATCAAGTAGTTTTACTTCTCAAGTGAGTTCAGCAGTACAGTATATTTAAATTTATTACTTTACAAATTTAATTCAATTCTACTAATCACTAAATTTTATAGTATGATTCTTCTTTTCATTTATATTATTGTAGTTTTATTATGATTTTTCTTTTTATTTATTTTATTGTATTTGTATTACTGGTGGTGTGATGGCCTTAACTTCACCAGAATAAATAAATAATAGATTAAATAAATAAATAAATAAATAAATAAATAAATAAATAAATAAATAAATAAATAAATAAATAAATAAATAAATAAATAAATAAATAAATAAATAAATAAATAAATAAATAAATAAATAAATAAATAAATAAATAAATAAAATTTTCTACAATACTTTCCTTCTCTGAACACGTAAGTACGAATGGTTGTATCTCTATCTCGCCAAAAATACGTTAGAAACTCTCGTATATTGGGCGAATGTTTTCAGTATGATTGTACTTCCTTCCAGACTGCCGCTGTTACTGTTCCCTCACACTCCAGTACCGCGCTAGACTAGTCGGAACCGCATTCCTCTCAGCACTAAACTCCTCAGAGGATGACAGTACTAATGAAGTTCAACCGTCCTCCATACAAATCCAAGACCGCATAAACAGTCATAGTAGCCTTACGGTCATAGTAGACAGTACGTTCCAAAAATAGGTTCGCGTTTTCCAGTGACGAAAGAGCTTTCAATATATTGGATCATTTTCGCACAGGTACTGTCGTCCATTTGCCTACGTCGTATCCCGGTTTCCCCCACCAGCTTTTATTAGCCAGCTAGTGGCTGGGCTGTCTTAGCCCTTTTCTGAGAACATTAATTTCTGTTAGGAATTGGACGCATACGTAATATTATACAACTGTTTAAAATAACTTAAATAAAAGGGCCTCGTTAAGTAATTAACTGTCACGTGATTTCTCCCCTTTCTACGATCCTACGACTTAACAACCACTTGGACGGACAGTAGATAGTATGTCTGAGTAATTTTATCTGTGCGGATCGGACAGAAGTGAAGACTGAATTTACAGTACGTAAGGTACTCTTTTATAGAGTAGGTACAGAATTATTTCAACATGAGTTACTAATACGAAGAACGAAACTGGTAATTGGGATTAGGTACAATAGTCTATAGTGCGATAATATGCACAAAAGAACTGAAGCCTGTATCGAAATGAACGGCCACCATTTTCAAAAATGTGTTTAAATATCTATATTATGATTATTTTTCAATTTAAATTCATTCTCTATATTGTACGCTAAAGTAATCGAGACAGTATAATATACATTGCATAACGAATACGTACACATGGACAGCTCAGTTCGTGAGTACAAACACTCATTGTTAATACTGTACTGTATTTTGATTAAACGAAAACCTAATGAAAATGATGAAACTCAAAAGCGCAATATTTCCTAGTTTACGTAAATGGATGAACTACTTTTCTTCCCTCCTATACCTAGTAAATTCATTTGTATATTACGCCAGTATCATCGAACTCCAGTCGTGGAAGGGGGTAGCAAACGGCGTTGATCCAGAGGTATAGGCAAGATAATATTAAAAATGTTAGTAAAAATAAATTGATGCCCCTGTATTTATTCGTAATTATAATGCAAAAATGTTTGGGTGGTCTTATACGCATGTATGAAAAATACTGAAAGGAAATAATGTTTTTAAAGTTAGATAACGGTAGGTCTAAATGAAGAGCTTGGACAACTCAACTTTTGCTTTTTGGAACCAAAAGAAGAGAACGCTTGGTTTCGTCGACAATAGGAATAAATTCCAGAACTCAATTGTGTTTCGGGAGTGAGGAAAGAACTAGAAGCTTTCGAGTGCATTGAGAAATATTCCACAGAGCTCTCGTCTGTCGAGAAACATCATGGGGCAATGTTATTTTTACATGCTACCATTACATTTTGTTCTTTCTTTTAACGCCGTCCGTGTTTCGTAATATCATTTCTTTGTATTGGACCCCAAGGAAGCTTGAGCGTCCGAGAGGGCCAAGTCCGACCATAAGTGGGACTGGCTTGTCTGTTGCGGTCCGAGGCCAAACACGGAATCACCAGCGAACGAGATGACTGCAGGTCACTTCCCCGGGGAGCGAGAGTGCGCTAAAAGCACGGCCGAAGCCCTCTTTCATCCCGCCTTCCAATACAACTTACAAGTCACTTCCGAGACATGAAGGGAACTTCTTACCGCTTTGTTTATTTATAGCAGCAATAAACTGTTATGTCCCCTTTGGTTTAATTTCATTAAATTCTTCAGTATGTAAGTTAAAAATAATGCAAGATCTTTCCCTTTAAAAATCAATCATTACTATTAACTTTTCGCTGTAAGATAAATCCTAATGTACACACTAGCACGTGACTGAAGTGAGGCTTCATTGGCCGCTGTTTGGCGCCATAGATTCTCAGTTCCCGCCCACTGTTGTACATTCTGTTTCATGTTAAACATTTCCTGTTACTCGTCAAGTAGACCTAACCTCACTACTATGCATTCGTTTGCTTAGGAAACATTTACTTTATAATTACTGTAATTAAATGATTTTTAAGTCTTATGTCTTCACAATGGACAGTTGAGGATGCAGAAGCCATACTTCAGTACCGCGTGCTTACGTGAACAACTACGAGTTCAAGTGACGCCAGCTTATTACAAGAACAGACTACTTCGGTATTACTGTTGGTATTCATCCGCGTTCATAATACATAACAACATATAGAAGTAGCTTTTCTTTTACATAGCGTTTTACATATGAGTGAAGTTAAATGTTTCATCGTAGTTAAAAATTAGAATTCAATTTTTTTTATTTTCAAATAATATAAGATTGTGGTTTCCAAATACGAACTATATTTTCCTGCGTCGTGTGTGTTTCGACTGTGAGCCAATCACGGGTATGACAGCAACGTGCTTATGTATACATTAGGATTTTTCTTACAGCGAAAACAGTATAGACAGTGGATGCGGGATGACTTATCGTTGAATGTAAGTGCACATTTGCTATATATTACATTTTTTCATTCAGACCATTGGCTGAACAGGTTTTAAACGTAGACGACGTCAACATGCGACTGTATCTCCGTACGGTCAAAAAGAAAAGAAAAATAACGTACTGCAGTACATACCTTGACAGGTTCAGTCCTCTTCATCATTGATGCAATTACCAGCGTTGCAGTAAACGACGATATATTCTCGTAAGTTGTCGAAGCTGAATCGTCTTCGCCTATCGCTTAAACGGTTTTTGTATCGAGAGAATTTCTGAATAAAACCTCTAAAATGGGGATCACTCAATTTCTTTAGAGGAATATTTGTACTGAGCATCATGTTGCACGTGTCGTTAGACCCGCACAACTAAATGATGATGATGATGATGATGATGATGATGTAGATGGTTCCTCAGATTTCATTTCAACGCATTTCCTGTGCGATGTACTGTTGCAATGTTTCTCTATAGCCTGAGTTATTCTGGATTTTATTTCAATTTTACATACATTACACACGATATTGTCTTCGTTAATACATAAAATGTCACTCTCATACTTCTTAATTGCATTTCGTATCTCTGAGCGAATTTAACGTTTTGCCATTATGAATGGATCAGCACAACATATTCAACGCGTGCTAAATACTTGTACGCTGCTCTACTCGCCAGGTACACAAAAGACGGACGGCGCGGCACGTGCTATATACTCCGATACGAAACAACTTCACTTTTCCTTAAGTCATCCCGCATCCACTGTCTAATCATTACTCATCATGAGAGATTACATACAGTAAAACCCCGTTAATCCGGACTAATTGGGGATAAGTTGACCGGTTTAACGAAAGTCCGGATTAAGTTAAAAAACATAAAAGAACATTATACAGCTTGATTACACAACTTTTAACGCTATATCACTTTGGAAACCGTATTATTTGTCTTTCGCGTGCTAAATTTTATGTTACCTTGTTAACATGTTTCGGCCTGCTATTTATTTTATTTATTTATTCTGGTAGAGTTAAGGCCATGAGACCTTCTCTTCCACACTACCAGAAGTGAAATAAAGTGAAATACATAATGAAACAATGACAAAAATAGTAAAGTCATACTTAAATATAAATATCATTTTCACACACATTAACAAGCTTACACTGGCTATAATTAAATATTAACTGAAAATGATACATAATTAAGTTATTTACAATTCATATCCTAATTCTACTTCATGATAGGCCTAAATGACTATTTATATGCACAGAATAACCTCTAAAAATCGGCTAACACTCACAAATCAATTTCGTGAAAACGTATGTAGTAATTCTTGAATAATTTCAAGGGAAAAATTGTTCCGGGGCCTGGTATCGATCCCGGGACCTCTGGTTGAACGTACCAGCGCTCTGCCAACTGAGCTACCCGGGAACTCTACCGGACACCGTCCAAACTTTTCCCTATATATCCACACAACTCGCGTGGGCTGACGAAACGCCAGAGACCCACATCGAGTGCACACAATCTCTGTGTGACTTGGAATTGTGGTTTTCTGTTAACGTACACAATGACGTATATATTATGCAAATCTAGTCTTTCAGGTAAAGCACCCTGTAAAGCAGATTTGAATAATTTCAAGGGAAAAATAGTTCCGTGGCCGGAACCTCTAGACAATTTTTCCCTTGAAATTATTCAAATCTGCTTTACAGGGAGCTTTACATACTAGATTTGTATGTAATTCTTAATTCTATTGTCCATCATCAGAACTGGTTATTGCTGGTCTTGGCGCCTTTTATTTTGTTTCCTGTGGGGGTGTGTGGTGTGTTTGTGTAGTGTAATGTGGAGTCAAAGAGTGTGTGTGGTCTGAAATTGAGTTGTGTGTTGAGAATTTCATTTCGATGTGTTTTAGTGTGTTTGCATATTTCGTATTTTTCTAGTGTTTAGTTTCTGGCATTTTGGTTGGATGTGTAGAATTTCCACGTCCGTGTTGATGTCTCTGTATGTGTTCATACGCGGCTTGAACATTTGCAGCCATTTCGTCGGATGTTCTACGACCACCACAATGCTTCTTCAACACCGATCCTGTAGGTAAAAATGTATCGTGTCACTTCTTAATGCTTTTAGCAGTTGGAGCATCATGGTTAAACACTCGCCGATACTCCCTTTGAACTGTAACAATAGATTGAAACTCCGCATACCACAACACAGTTTGCGCCTTCATCTGCGGTGTCGCCATTTTGGCAATCGATACAATCTACGAAAAGAAACAGTGACTACCAGAGTGCTCCATTGGAGTTAAATCGCTCGCTTGATCTCGGTCGAATGTCGCACCCTCGAGCCAGATAAGATCGGTGGTGATACGCTCATAATAAATACAGGGACATCATTTTATTTTTACTAACATTTTTAATATTAATCTGGCTATACCTTTCTATTAACGATTGAAACAGGAAACACCGATTGCTACCCCTTCCATGACTGGAGTAGGTATAGGAGGGAAGAAAAGTAGTTCATCCATTTACGTAAACTAGGAAATATCGCAATTTTGAGTTTGATAATTTTCATTACGATTTTTGTTTAATCAAAATACAGTACAGTATTAACACTTAGTGCTTTTACTCACGAATTGAGCTATCCGTGCGAACGTATTCATTATGCAGTGTATATTATACTGTCTACAGCACATTAGCGTACAATATAGAGAACGAAGTTAAATTGAAAAATGATCATAATATGGATATTTAAACACATTTTTGAAAATGGTGGCCGTTCATTTCGATAGAGGCTTCAGTTCTTTTGTGCATATTATCACACTATAGACTATTGTACCTAATTCCAATTACCAGTTTCGTCCTTCGTACGAGTAACTCATGTTGAAATAATTCTATACCTACTCTATAAAAGAGTACCTTACGTACTGTAAATTCAATCTTCACTTCTGCCCGATCCGAAAAGATAAAATTACTCAGAAATGCTATCTACTGTCCGTTCAAGTGGTTTTGTCGCAGGGTCGTAGAAAGGGGGGAGGGAATCACGTGACAGTTAATTACTTAACGAGACCCTTTTATTGAAGTTATTTTAAATACTTTTGTAATATTACGTAGACGTCCAATTCCTAACAGAAATTAATGTTTTCAGAAAAGAGCTAAGATAGCCCAGCTACTAGACTTTACAGAGGAGCGAACAGAAGCAGGTGGGGGAAACCGGGATGCGACGTATGCAAACGGACGACAGTACCTGTGCGAAAATATGATTCAATATTGAAAGCTCTTTCGTCACTGGAAAACACGAGCATATTTATGGAACGTACTGTACTCACTCAGTACTGCTTACGCGCCCTCGGCTCTGTATTGTGAACGGTTGGAAGTTTACTAGTAGAAGGGGTGGGAGTGAAGTACATTCAAAAACTCAGGTACAATAAAAATTGAAGTAAAAATAAAATGATGTCCCTGTAGAAGCACAGTACAAGGTCATCTCACCGACATGTCTTATCTTGTATGGAAGGCGACAGATAAGATACATACACATATGTTTTGCTCACACGGTAAAATTAAGGCTTTATTTTCTACGTTTATGACAAACGTTAATGGAACAGTCTAATGGAACGTACCAAAACAGTAACATGAAGTTATAAATAAAATAGTATGAAAAACTTCGATATGCAGTTATTACTGCTAATTAATAATTATTCAATATTTGATTTACCACATTTATAATATGATACGTCCTTACATAGTGTTCCGCCTATATACTGCGACAATGCATAAACGTTTTACAAAATATTATTGATATAGCAGTAGATTAATAACAATATTAGTACGGAGATAACGTCGCAGAAAATATAATAAATCGAATAATCATGCTGCACAACTGTTACATACGCAAAGATTGATACACTAAATATTAGAGATTATTATTATTATTAGTATTATTATTATTATTATTATTATTATTATTATTATTATTATTATTATTATTATTATTATTATAAAACTTGATACGGTTCTTGCAATATCGTGATTGTGTTCTCCGTTTATAATAATTACATTTACATCCAATGACATCTATCAGATGTGGCAAAAACAAAATCACTCCTGTGTGGGGGGGAACATTTACCTACAACATTTATATTACATTTTAAAGGCAGTTTTGTAGTTGTACTATGGAGAGGTTAGTTAAACACTGCAAAGTTTTGAAATGATAAACATCCATGATTTTACAACACAGTTCATCACTATAACAAGAACGAATGCCTAACGCTCGGCTTATACCGTTCGAGGATTTATCGCTCGTGACAATTTTACCCATCATGCATGTGCGCTACCTATCGGATTATGCTATGAACTACTCGCCGCTCGAGCGAAAACGTCCGATGCAGACCTCTGGTGTCTACTCACCATGTACCGATAGAATTCGAAACTTGTTGAGTTTTCCTTTCATATAGGCCTAAACGTTACCGTAAGGTTCTAACTTCAACCGATCACCAATCACACACAATAGGGATATCTTATGCGAAGTTTTACCGTCAGATGGCAGGAGTGTTCCATGCGACGCAACATGTTATAAGGCTATGTGTTTTCATATGCTAGAGTTGATTACGTTTTCCCACTTTTTGGCTTTCTGTGCGTGTCAAAATTTATTATATTTACAGTTATTTTGTATAACCTAGTATAATTTAATATAATTCAATATTTCCTTACCTCATAATTTAATTTAATTTACAATAAATAATAACGTAAACCTGTATAATATTGAGCGATTCCCCGAGATGGGCGGAGAAATCTGAAGTATTCAGAATATAGATACGAGTAAACTGAATGTTCATGAACCTAAACGAGAAGCCTGAGAACAATATGCACGAATAAAAAAAGGAAATATGTCGAAAGTGTTATTGCCCTCTTTAATAATTAGTGTTTAAGAACCGTACGCTAAAAACAGGATATGCAGCCACCAATGTGTTCTTTTTATATAGGGAAGAGACTATCGAGATTGAATTCCTCGTATTTTTTTCTGTAGTTGCAGAAAGATCAAATACAATTTTGAATAGGATGATATAATATGATGGCAATAGTATCACGATTAGTAGTGTGTTTTGTAGGTTAAGGACATGCAGTTTTGAATACAGTGTGGGACGATTTTGAAAATTTGAACTTAAAACATGGCTTTAATAATTAGGGTACAGTACATTAAAAACATTATTCACGAAATTGATTTCACTAGGGATCTTCCTGGATAATAAACATTCCAGTTTATCGAGAGTTTACTGCAGGCGTAAAATTCGGAGACTCCTACAACTACTGCTAACACAGCTCGCTGTCGAGGTTGCATATGTTTTTATTAATTTTTCTTTTTCCTCTTCCAAAATGAAACTACAGTTAACAATTAGGCCTACTTGAAATAGTTACTTTTATTTAATAGCTGGCACTTTCGAGGCCCAATTTTATTACTTATATTTTTTAAGGTTTAAAGCATATATTCAGAATATTTCGGGACCTGATTGAAGACAAAAGCATATAGGAACATAACAAAAATGTGCTGTTTTTAGTTGTTTTTAAGAGTATTTAATATACTAATACACTACGTATATCCTCACGGTCTTACTAATAAAAACTCTATATACAGACGTTTAACTGTCTTATACTTATACAATGAGTAGCTCGTTTATAAGTCGTGTGTAAATTCCTTACTAATAATCACTACATACGTCGTGTATAACAGTATAACTGTTACACAACTACGTCATAGTTTCGTCATTACTTCGTTACGAAAGGTAATAGAATATCTGAGGTTCTCTACTGGATCCGGTAGAGCGCTCTAGTGTGGCATGTTAAATATCGATAGTACAACTGGCTCTAATCGATTACCACACTACATTTTGGTCAAAGAGTACAAGCTACAGTAATATTATTCTAATAATTCAATGATCTTTGGTTTGTTCTTCTGTGGTTACAAGGTAAACATCATCATAAAATGACAGTCGTTACGAACAGCTGTTAAATGGGCGGCCATTTTTTCCCTATATACAACACTTAAACAAGGGGTTTCTTGTATATAACTACTGCAAAGCAGTTCCCATTGTATAGTTTCAGCCTGTTTATACGTCCATAGCTTATTCACGGTTTATTAGTAACGTTTTCTGTCTCAACTCTGCATAAGTCTCGTGTAAAAATTATACACGGTTTATTAGTAAGACTGTCAATGTTTATATACCGAAAAACAAATGCACACGCAAAGCGCATCCCTCATAGTACACGTGCGCTATCTGTTGGTGCTAGTTCAGGATATCCCTATTGAAATTAGGTACATTCGAGGGGTCCACAGTGTATATTAAAACTGTCAAATCGATCCAATCTATGGATTACTCGATTAAATTCAAATCGTTAATCGATTAAATATTTTGATATATCGACTGCACTACCGGTACTTAAAATGCAAAAAGATTTGACCAACTCGCCTCCCAAATTTTCGGCTGTAAATAAGTACATTCAATTAGGCCTAGTAGTAGTGCGAAAGTCTTGAAGTGCAGGATGATCGGTGCTCTCCTTAGTGACCGCCTTGCCCGCATCCCTACCGCGACTGGGTGTGGGGTAGATTTTCCACTTGGCTTCACGATTCCATAGGCCCGTAAATGAAAGATGAAAACTGACATCCCTCGTTAGTTTAGTAATGGGAAGTGTCTGATCCAGCTTTTCGAGCTCGGAGGCCCAGACACACACAACTGTGATGCCAAGAGTAAAGGAAAGATACAGAGTGTGGGTTAGATTGGACCTGCAAACAGCCATAACAATAAGATCACGCTTCGTTCACCTTCAACCCATCCCCTCATCCCTTCTGTTTAAACCACATGCCCCTCTGAAACGTTGTGTACGTATTCTGACCCTTGCGCTGCAGCACAAATTACACAAACGCTTTGTGTAATAACAACAATAATAACAATAATATGAACTATAACTCCGGATCTTTCCAGGGTGTACCACCAGAAGGAAGAAATAATGTAACATACCCTAGTGTTGTCCCCGTTGGTTTAACGGTTGTTCTATGCAATATTCGCGGATTCAAATTTAGATTTTGGATTTTAAGGAAACCTCCCTGACCGAGACAAGTAAAAGAACATAATTTTGATATTCCTTTGTCTTAAGTGGATACGGAGTTGTCTATCTTGCAATTTTAAATCTTCTCTTACATAAGAAGCTCATTCTCGAAAACTGTGGAAGCTAGACAGTTCATTCTTCAACAGCTTATGTACGCATATCTTGACTTTATGCTGAAACAGTGGTTTTTCTTTAATTTATTTCCTCATTTTTTATTTGGTTATTTAACGACGATGTATCACCTACCATGTTAATTAACGTCAATTAAATGGTGATACTGAGGTGGTATTTGGCGAGATGAGGCCGATGATTCATAATTACAAATTACAGAAAAACTTAGCCACATTCAAGTATAGAACAGAAACAATTATCCTGAAAATTTGTGACTAGTTTACAAATAATAAACTAAAATTAAACATTAATAAAACTAATATAATTCAATTTAAAACCACTTCAAATTTAGTGTTAGTGTTAATTTAGCTGTTTTATAATTCACACTACTAAGGAATATGTCGAAAATTAAGAGCACCAAACGTTCCCTTCAGAACGAACTTATGGAGAAGTTCGGAAAGGAATATTTTCTTATTAATAAAAAAAAAAACAATGAATTTTGCAAATTGTTAAAAAAAGTATAAAGACAGATAGAACTCGATTATTTCAAAAGCAGTGTAATAGCAATTGGTGCATGGAAAATATTTAATTATTCAGTCAAAACTGCCCTTCACATCAAAATCAGACAGAACTTGAAAAAGAATTTCACCAAGATTTGTGTATAATGTTGGTACATGCCAACATCCCTTTCAACAATATTTCAAGGCGTTTCTTCAAAAAATGTTTTCTTTTGATATGTTGCGAATATATCTTGAATTGCGGTGCATTGAATTGTGGAGAAATGTACTCTATGTAAGCACTCTATAATTTTTTTCTTTCCCGCTCACACAGAAATGATTTTGTTATATTGTTCAAACTTGTACAGTATAATGTAAATTGAAACATATAATGTCAGACTTTTTTTCATACAGAAATGCCCTGTATATATTATATATGTAAACGTGAATATTTATATTGTGTCCTATTGTGAATGAATGTTTACATGTTGAGACATGGAGTAACTGCACTCTCAATCTCCCATTCCCTTCGTAACATACTGAGTTTCGGTACCCTGCATCGCAGTCTGATTATCACATATAACTGGCCTCAACAAAACCTCTTGGAAAGATATTTTCTATATTATAAAAACGAATCCGAGTTCGTCATTGAACAATAAAAGATATGTAATGGCACAAAAATGTTTTGCGGACCACACAATGCCATAGAAGGAATTTTTTGTGACATCTGTTAAAAAGACCTGAAACCCCCCAATTAATACTGATAGATAGGGACCGGATTTTTATATAATATCAGTGTGTGAAATATGTACATATTTATGTAAGAAAAATAAGCTAAATATGTACCAAAACATGAAAAATTATGAATATATTTAATATCAATATCTGGCAGGTATAGGAAAGGTGAGACTCTCCAGTTGTGATTTCATAGAGCATCCGACTTTTTTACCGTACACTTGACACATTACTATTTTTACATCTATAGTGAAAGCTTCGTCCATCGCAATCCATGATTTAATTTTTGTCGTTAGGGTTGAAGATACAGGGACCATTTTAGTTATAGTTAAAAGCAGTAGATAAACTCACTTGCACTTTATACTGTAAGTACTAAAACTAGAGGACTGAGTGAAATGATGACACAAGAGTACTGGAAGCAGTGTTTTCCTTTACTGGATTAGGAGAAAATAAGAGGAGATGTGGGACACATGCATTTTAGCTGCTCCTTGTAAGAAACAAAGTACATACTAAAACCTCGAACTATAGGTATCTACAAACTGTTGTTTGAAAAGTGACATTCCTGTCTCATTCAGAAGGGTAGGATTAGTCCAGCCGAGAACCATACTTTCTAACTGCTCGGAAAATCATATTTCCGTATAGGTCTACTAAATTCAAAGTAAAGAGATCAAGCAATAACCTGAAAAGCTATTTATTTTAATCTTTCAACATTTTTCTAATTTATTCCTTTACTTCAGCTTCTTTTCAAAGTCGGCTACTTTATTGCGGCTCATGCTAGACTTGACACGGGTTTTCCCTAGAAGGATTAGGAAGACGGTGAGTAAGGCTGCAAATTGCATGGGAACGGCTTGTTAAGACGTGTGCAGAACAATTATAGTTTGAGACAAATCATGTCGTTCTCGTCCCACTCCACCGCACGAAGGCAACGCTACTTTCTGAGTGATTTTTACAATGCAAGGTAGTTGTATGAGAAAAGTTGCCTTATGTTCACGGAAAATGGGTGTTATTATTCGGTTGAGAAGCTTCTGTCATCTAGTCTTATGTCAAAAAATCTGAAACTTAGAATTCATAACACAGTTAGTCTAT
This sequence comes from Periplaneta americana, assembly GCF_040183065.1. Taxonomy (NCBI): domain Eukaryota; kingdom Metazoa; phylum Arthropoda; class Insecta; order Blattodea; family Blattidae; genus Periplaneta; species Periplaneta americana. The sequence goes on along the minus strand of NC_091126.1, from coordinate 157,918,736 downwards.
ATTACCGGTTGTTCTGTATGGTTGTGAAACTTGGACTCTCACTTTGAGAGAAGAACAGAGATTAAGGGTGTTTGAGAATAAGGTTCTTAGGAAAATATTTGGGCCTAAGAGGGATGAAGTTACAGGAGAATGTAGAAGGCGAATCCAGAAATGCATACAGAGTGTTAGTTGGGAGGCCGGAGGGAAAAAGACCTTTGGGGAGGCCGAGACGTAGGTGGGAAGATAATATTAAAATGGATTTGAGGGAGGTGGGATATGATGGTAGAGACTGCATTAATCTTGCTCAGGATAGGAACCAATGGCGGGCTTATGTGAGGGCGGCAATGAACCTTCGGGTTCCTTAAAAGCCAGTAGGTGAGTAAGTGAGTATATTTACAGTGGGTGGTATGGGGTGAGTGCTCTATTACTTCCTGGAACTAAGAATGTTATGTTTCGTCCCAAAATATATCCTTTCTTGGGTAGGTAAAAAGGCCTTTAAATCTGTGTATTTCAAATTGTAAACTTCCCCAGCAGTTTTTTCCCCCTTTAGTGGAGTAAAAATGAATAAAACCCCTAAATATGTAGATTTATGTAATATCAAGACATAATATGTAATGTGGAGTAAATATGTAAAAATATGTAGTATCAAATTTTAATATATTAATGGTAATTACAAGATTCGCAAAGATTTGTTATTTATATACGGTTAGGTTGAAAGGAATATAATATGTAATTACATAAAAAATCCGGTCCCTACTGATAGTTCCTACGCCAGTACCAAATTCCAAGAACATGGTGGAAACCAACAAGAATCAGGCAGAGGATTTCAAGAGAATCTGCAAATTGAAAGGGATCAGTGTCATCTCCCATAGTCATAACGCAACAGGAATAGTCCCTCTGGAACTTCACAGCAGCCTGAACGAACTCGACATGTCAGGAAAGAGCTACATCGAGATGCAGATGGGAGCGTCTTTCTCCACCTGCAGAAAAGTGTCACGGTTCCAGGACCGAGTGACATACCAAGCCATTATTCAACTTCTTAATGGAGGTACAGTGCAGATAGTGTGGAGTAACGGTTAGCGTTCCTGACCGAGAAACCAGGTGGCCCGGGTTCGATTCCCGGTCGTGGAAAGTTACCTGGTTGAGATTTTTCCTGTATTTTTCCTCAACCCAATATGAGCAAATGTTGGGTAACTTTCGGTACTGGACCCCGGACTCATTTCACCGGCATAATCACCTTCGTGTCATTCAGAAGCTAAATAACCTGAGTCCTAAGATGTTGATAAAGAGTCGTAAAATAACCTACTAAAATAAAATAGAAATAAAATACAGTACATACGGACAGATCACAAACAAATACATAAATAATAATCCATGGCGCTACAGCCCGTGAAGGGCCTAGACCAGGTATGCTCATTCTCTGACTCCCGATTACGTTCTGTAATCGCAACCTTCCAATGTAGAGCGTGCTGTTCCCCGTTCGAAGCTCGACGAATGACTGCGGAAGGCAGTTCAAGTACTTAGTAACATACGAACAGTGCGGGACAAAGACACAGTCAAAAGCTTCTCTAAGCAAACGATCATTCCGTACAGTGTGGCAGGAAGACTATTTTTGTTGTGAAAACGTAAAAGTGTTTACTATGTTGCAAGGTACTGTCAGGAATACTACTGAGCAACATAAAACATACCCTCTGCCATCCAGAACATGCCGAAATGACAGGGAAGCTGTGTTCTGTAATATCTATTCATATATCAACTTTATTTTTATGATTATTATTATTGTTATTATTATTATGATTATGATTATTATTATTATTATTATTATTATTATTACTAGTACAATTATTGTTATTGTGGTGATTTTATTCCAAAAAAATACATGTTATGATAAAATGATTTTTCAGGGGTGCAACGTGCACTAGAGTTTCAAGAATTGAAAGTACTTCATGAAAGGCAAAACATTGAAGACAGTCGAACAATTCAGAGTCTACGTTTAGGAGCAAGTTATGTAGTATGTTGGGAATTAGCTAAGGCACTAAACACCCTTCAGAGATGGTGAACTTGTGAAGAAATCTACGGTGCCTGAACAAAATAGCCTATAGTTAATTACATCTCCGTACTAGAACAGCTCAAATGTGAATTCACAGAACATAGATTTAATGATTTTAGATGTATGGAAAGTGATATTAATCTGTTTGTTAATCCTTTCATAGTAAATTTAGTACAATCCTTGAGAGTGCAGTTCCAGGACGAGTTAATTGATTTACAAAGTCATGTAGAATTCAGAACTAAATGCGGAAAATATGACTTGCCAAGCATAGGAATATTAAAAAATGAACAAAACGCAATATCCCAAGATGAGCTTATTCGTTATCACTCGAAATATGTGTGCAAAAAATTAGTTTCGAGAATGAAGGTTGCTAAATTGAAAAATCCAAACATAGATCCCGATTAACAGATGAGAATATTTTGTGCATTGCAGTAAATTCGTTGGAAAGAGATTTCCGCCCTACATGTTGAATGTGGAATATGAAAATAACATTATCTATGATATAATGATATCATAACTTTATAAAATATAATAAATAATGTAATAAATGAATATTTCCTTTTTCAAATTCAGTTTATTGTCCGTATTTGTAAGATAGTGAGAGCGATGCCACAGGCGGTGCTGCAATGTAGTTGCGGAGCCCAGTCCGTACACTGTGTGTGTTATGCAGTGCAGCATCATCCGTGTAATCTGGGCTTTTACAATTTTGAGCATACCTGGCCTAGACCGACCAGCCGACTGCTGGCCTCATGCCCACATGACGAAGCAGAGGTGAACGATCATCCAACCATAATGGAGATATCGTGTGGTTAGCACGATGATTCCCTAGCCGTTATAGCTGGTATTCGCAACCGGATTTCGCTACCTATCGTAGCTCCCCAAGTGCATCACGATGCTGGGTGGGCACCGGTCCCATACACTGACCGAAATATCATGAGAAAATTTCTTCCCCCATGAGGACTCGAACCAGCGCGCATTCAACAAATACATTTATAATATGCATTACACACATACATATACATACGCCTACATTGAATAAAGTAGCCTACGTACGGAACATGGAGTGCGTACAACAATTATGGATACACACGCACCGATGACGTTTCATAGAATTTGTACGGGCTAATTTCATTCGGATTAAAGAGGGCGGAGGGGGAGGGCTTTTTGCTTCCTACAAAGCAGGAAATGAGTGGCTCAGAGCAAATCACGAAATAAAACTCTCTGCTCTACCATATCGTTTCATCTCTTCATTAACTGGCATATTGACTCAGGAATTAACATAAATCATGTGCCCGTGTGTCGCATCATTAGCTGACGTCATAATCAGCTGTACTTGTGATGAATTTAGTGTTGCTCCCGTCATTGACAAAATAATTGGAAACATTGAAAAATGTCTCTTTCCAAATCTTGTATTATTTACTACCTGGCGCTTGATATTTCAGAACTTAAGGTATATGTAGGCCTACACCTTTACATACAAAAAATTTGTTTTGCATAATTTTCCTCTGTAAAATTTTTATACAATTGAGAATTGTACCAGAAAGAGGATGAAGTGAACAGATCCCTTGAAATTATGTGAATTGTTTATAAAAATTATTTTGTTCATAATTTTGACGTACAACTTGAAACATGACACCTCATGTAGTTTTTAAGGTAGAGCCACAGTTTCTTCACTGTTTTATAGCTAAAACTATTCTTTAGTGCCTGACATATAGCTATTTTTTATTTTCATTTACATTAATTAAATATTACCATATATGTAACTTATACTAATATTTTATTTTGCATAAATCATGTAGATAATTACTAACTATATTAATGTTATTTTACTCATTGTCAGGCACTGGGGGACATTTCAAGCTTCAAAATTACACGAATATCTTTTTGGTATCACCATATTTGGCTGAGATATCATGTTTAAAAGAATTAAATATTCAAAAATTACTATTTGCAGGAAATGAGCCACAAACTTTCAGAGCCTAGAAGACTCCATCATCATATGTCACCCTTTAAGCAGCTTATGTCGGTCCAGTTTCAGCTTCTTTCTGCCTCTCAAATACCTCCTCCTTATTTTAACTTCAAGTGTTGAATGTTTTTTTGGCATTTTTGTCCTTATTTTCCATTGGTGCAACAAATTCTGCGATGGTGTTTGTCCCAGAGCTTATGCCCATCCTCCTAAGAATTTTAATTTCTACTTTTGGTCTCTTATTAAAATGACGCACAACATCACTGACACACAAATTTACAGTTTTATGAGTAACAGTAAAGGATTATAAATTACTTCATTATGTAGGAACGTGTTTTCAATTTAATGATCATGCCCTGATATCTGTGCATCTATTTTGAGACTAGAAAGAAGTTTATTTTACAAGCAATGCTGGACGAGGGGATTGACAGCTACGAGGATCACTCCGAAAGTAATCCACAATATTTATTTAAAAATTACATTTTTATCCTACAGCTTTGCTGTAAATACATCCTTCAGAAACAATACGTTACTTTTCCACATAATCCCTGCACCTTTCAAATGACCTCCATAAATTGTAAAGGTTTAAAATAAAAAACAAATTTTAAAAATGTTGTGCATTGCTTTTGGAGTAATCTCAATCCTGCATTCTCTGAAAAGACTGAAAAATTTCTTTCCTTCTAAACTGAAACAGATCTTGATACAGACCCTGGTGATGCCTTACTTTGACTATTGCGACGTTTTGTATAGTGATCTTAGTGTTGAATTGTCATTGAGGCTTCAGCGTGTTCATAATGCTTGTGTTCGTTTCATTTTTAACAGCCGTCGCTATGATCATGTCTCCGAGTATTTCTTTCAATTATCTTGGCTTCGTTTACGGGAGAGACGTTCAGTTCATTCACTCTGTTCACTGTATCAGATTTTAAATAATTCCACACCTATTTACCTAGTTCCTCGCTTCACACTTTTAGCATCCCACCACAACCGTGATACACGTTCACAGCATAACCATGTTCTATCAATTCCATTCCATCAAACATCTCTCTACTCTGCTTCCTTCACAATACACACAGCCCGTTCCTGGAATTCCTTGTCACAGGAAATCAGGAGCAGTCAGAGTCTAAAATCTTTTAAGTACACTCTACTTAGAAATGTCTTTAATGAACAGAACTAGACTCTTGCGGAAGTTTCTAAATAGTCTTAAATGACCAAGTTGTTATTTTTTTCTCCTCTCTCTTCTTCTTTTTTTTTCTCTTTTCTTTTTTTATTATCTTCATATATTACTTAATCATTTGTGTTTATATGCCATTTAGAAGGACTTTGCTAATCAACATTTTATGTCTTGTCACCCATATGTATTCTCCAATTAGTATATTAACTGAATAATATATCTCAAGTTAATTAATCGTCCAATTTGTCTCGGGCACTTTAGGTCTTATAAATTGTGTGTTTGTGTGTGTGTGTGTATTCCCCTTATGTTATGTAACTGATTTTGATTATGTGTAATTTTCTACTTTATTTTATATATTATGTAACTGATCTTGACTATTTGTAATTTTATATTATGTAATTGATCTTGTCTATTGTAATTTCCTACTATATTTTATGTGATTTCTAAGGTATTTTCTTTTGTGTTGTTTTGTAATCAAATTTTCTATCTCATGTATATTATTGAAACCTGGTTGAGTGGAAGAGAAGGCCTCATGACCTTAACTCTGCCAGGCAAAATAAACCTACTACTACTACTACTAATCTTCGTAGAAGTGACCGTGCCTGATGACGCAGAATTTTGGAAAATGAGACTTATCTGGAAAACCATAAGGCATAAATCGGAAATTATTATACTAAATTAAAGGGGAGAAAATTCTCTATTAAAATAGTTATATTTTGAAAATTCTAATTTTTCATCATATTTTGCGTTTTGTGGGTGTACATATACCTTAAATGTGTTCTATCTCCCCTTAAGGCAGCAATAGGAAGTAAAGCAAACAAGTAAAATAAACGTTCTATTCTTGACATGTCTACGTACTCCACACTCCAATAATAGCAGTGACAGTCTACTAATTACATAACATGTGAATTAACTATGGTACTAAAATAAGATCTCTCGCAATAACGGACTATCTTTATAATACAAACGTAACAGGTTTGCCAATATCTAATCACGCAATCACTGACGAACTGTCTCTAATATAGCTATTTTGTCTCCGACTGAAATTGTAAATCGGCTATACAAAAGTCTATAATTTACGTAAAGATTAGAGCTGGGGACGGAGCGAGTAGAACTGTTGAATTGCTCGGTTCAATCGGTTTATGTGCTTGGCAGCGGAGCACCGAAGTTACTCGGTTAACCGTAGCAGTTACCGGTCAGTTCAAACGTTCAAACAGAGTTCGCGTGTTTTACTTAATTCTAGCAGACAACAACGTAGGTACTATTGTATTTAAATATTTTCTGCTGCAGGACAAATTATTTCCTTATCCCCAAGGCGGGCTGAAAGGCCTCTAGTATTGAAGAGGAGTTCAACCTATTATATGACATGTCAAGTGGACCTAATGAACATCGACATTCTGAACATATTATTATACGTACTAATAATAATAATAATAAATATTATTTTATTATAATATAATATATTATAATATAATAATAACAATATTATTATTATTATTATTATCATTATCATCATCATATTAGAGTGTTTCATTAATATTAAAATATGTTAAAAAAAGAAGTGCATTATATTTTTCTTCTATTTGTGTTTATTAGATTTGTGTTACTTCATCAGTCATAATTTTATTTGTATTTATTACTTCGAATTATGTTACCTAAGTATTTTAATTTATCAATAATATTACTCTTCACCAAAGAGAACATGGTTGTATTGATGGCTAATAATGCGATAAAATAAATAAACATTATGTACTTCATGCAAATTAAGCTTTCAGGAATAACTCCCTGTAAAGTTAATTTGAATAATTTCGAGGGAAAAATTGTTCCGGGGCCGGGTATCGAACCCGGGACCTTTGGTTAAACGTACCAACGCTCTCCCACTGAGCTACCCGGGAACTCTACCCGACACCGATCCAATTTTTCCCTCGAAATTATTCAAATTAACTTTACAGGGAGTTATTCATGAAAGCTTAATTTGCATAATACACGTCACTGTACGTAACAGAAAACCAGAATTTAAAGTCACACAGAGTTAGTGTGCACTCAAATGTTGGTTGCTTGACTGTTGTCAGCCCACTTTGAGGTCTGTGGATATAGAGGGGAAAATTGGATCGGTGTCGGGTAGAGTTCCCGGGTAGCTCAGTGGGAGAGCGTTGGTACGTTTAACCGAAGGTCCCGGGTTCGATACCCGGCCCCGGAACAATTTTTCCCTCTAAATGATTCATTATGTTCTTCAGTTTAAAATTCCACGTTTTATTGATTATTTTATCCACTTTCCGGAATACTAAATAATTCTGTGTGTTATTTTTAAGTGTTTTAGGCAGCGCTTCATGGAGCCCGTTTCTTTCTATCTTCTTTTTTTACTTAGCTGCAGCGTTTAACGTTTTTCTCACATGTTAATTAATTAGCTGTTCGTATTATAAATTATTTTATCAATTTTATTCGTCTGTCATATATAACAACACTGAAAGTTAAATAGGGGCCTTTCATACAAAATAACTCCGCAAATAGTTGTAATCAGGCAAATGAAATTTGCAACCGCCATTTTTCAATGAAGAGAAGAACTTTTTTCTCGTCAATTGGCAAAGCGAAAGCGCTTTACTACAACGCTTTTAAAACACGCTTGGTTTCACTTTCAAAGTACGTTCTAAAATCGACTCAATCGATCTAAATTTTAAATATGCCGCCACAAATTCGTACTCGGTTCAACCGAGTAATGACGTCACAGTAACTGCTCCGAACCGAACCGCTCCGTCCCCAGCCCTAGTAAAGATTATTATTTCTTGGTCCTACAGAATATATCTCTTATGGTAACAATTAATATTAGAGGAGAAAAGTTTGCTCCCGTTCCGGGTATCGAACCCGGGTCCTTGGTTCTACGTACCCAGCGCACTCACCGTTGAGCTACACCGAATTCCAATCCACAGTACCGAATCGAACACACTCCTCCAGTTTTTTTTTTCTCTTTTTGGCCTGACTCCATGTTGGGCATGTATGTTGTCATTTTATATTAAGTCAACTGCCATTATACAGTTGTCTGCTCTAATATTAATTGTTACCATAACAGATATATTCTGTAGGACCAAAAAATAATAATCTTTACGTAGATTCTTCTAGCAACAGTGCATATTTCTGTAGAGTTACTGTGCATATTACTGTGGAATCCCGTTCACCAAGTCACTCAACTGAGTGTGCTCCTTGGTGAGTAATTAAGCTCACTTTAATCTAACTTAGTGTATTTAATTCAGTACGCGTATATATACGTCGCAAAGTTTAGTGGAATTCGTTGCTAACCTAACTCAGTATAACTGAGTGTGCTAGAGCATCGCCCTCTCTGCGGAGAGACTTATGCCATACACTGTACCTCCCACTCTTGCCTTCCCCTTTGTTGTGTTTGCCTGACTGTATTTCATATGACTACTAGCTTTAAGTGACTATCCTACTAGTAGTATTATTACTCGTTTTTCCAAGCACAATATGTAAGTGCTCCTTGTAATATCAAATTTAATATTTTGATATTCTCCTTTTCATGTTCTGACAAAATTTTCTTTCTATTTTCTCTCTCTCTATTAATCATAACTACGTTGGTGATTGTAATTCTAGAGGTGGCAATGGTTATGACCAGAGACCGGAAATTTGGCAGAATGCCTTTTTAAATGTGTTAAATCTATCTTCATTTTGAAAGTAAATATGTACGAATTATACCTCTTTTGATTGAAACGTCACAGTTTTATGTTGCCCTTTTCTGCCTTTCTTAATACAAATGCCTAATACCTCGAACCCGGAACATGTACCTTCTCTCTATTCCTCTGCACAGAACATTCTTCTACTCATCATCTTTCAGCATATCTATTCCACGCCTCTGGAATTCTCTCCCTGACCATGTCAGAGACTGTCGGACAAAATCAAAATTCAAATTTTAATTTAAAAATACATTCTAGTTCATGGAATTGCTTGTTGAACACCTGAACACTTCGTCTTAACCCATGACATATAGTAAATGTTGTAACTATGCTGTTGTAAAATTGACAAGTAATATGCAATGCATTTATTATTATTATTATTATTATTATTATTATTATTATTATTATTATCAGTTATGAGTTATCACTATCATAATAATTTCTACCTCTGTTGTCTTTCTTTTTTCGTTGTATTAGCTCGATGAGAGCTCTATAGCGTTCTTTTGACTCTGTTGACCCTCTATAGGGCTTTAACTTAATTTGTATTATTTTCATCAGTGTTTGTATTTCTTTTTTGTATTTATATGTGCTATCTGGTAGGATGGAAGAGAAGGTTTTATGGTCTTAATCCTGTCAGATTAATTAATAAATAAATAAAATTAAATAATTTACAAAATAAATGCTGTTTTGGGTTTATTTGATTATTTATCTAATATTATTATAAATTGCCTACAGGTATGTATTAATTTATTTCTATAACCGCTACAATGAAAGTGGGTTCACCGAATGTAGGCCTATATTACTGTCTTTCAGTCAGTTCATATTCTCTTTGCAACAATGAGTGCTGCCGTGCAAAAATGTATAACAGTAAGCATTTTATTTATCGCTTCTGTTTATATGACAAGGCAACAATGAGTGCGGGTCTAACGTTATTTTTAACAGTTATTTTTCTTTCAGTTTTCATTGCGACGTTGTTGTAGCTAGCTAAATATTTCATATCGCAACATATCAGTACAACCAAACACAAAAATGCACTTTCCAAGGCTACTGGGAAGGAGATTTCTTTGCTTCCAACAGTAATGCAACATCGAGTCGAAAATCTCAATTTGCATTCGACTTATGTAAAGCTTTTCTTGTTGCCGAAACTCCTTTGTGGAAAGTGCAAGGTTGTGGGTCTAGTGCAAGGATTTTTGTAACTACCTTTCATTGCCTATTTTAGCTATTTATAATGCCTTTTTGCCTGCCTATTTTAGCTATTTACGATGCTTTTTGCCTGCCTATTTTAGCTATTTATGATGCTTTTTGCCTGCCTATTTTAGCTATTTATAATGCCTCTTTGCCTGCCTATTTTAATGATTCATAATGCCTAAACTTCCGGTCTCTGGTTATGACTGTTGAGGTGATTACATGATAATGTTGTGAATGAAAATATTTAAACTGTTGGAGAGTAATATCTGTCCCCTTCTTCGAGAAACATGTTTCGGTCGAAGATCTTCCCACCCCTGAACGATACTACACGTGCAATCCTTCACAATGGAGCAGACGGGGGGTGTCGCACACTGCCTCCCTCCCTGCCTACTTTTCAATGTGCCCAGATATAAAGAAAGTAATATGCGTAACATAGGATTTGGCACAGTTGTTAACGCTTGGAAACACTTGCTCCTTGTTGGAGCATTCACGGAATAAATGTCACATTAGTCTTTCACAAGTGTGTCTTGTGTATTCTAGGCGTTACTCCACTCAATACCCAACCGCGTGGGGACTTTCGGCGAAGGAAGAAGTGGCATACAACACGAGCACAGGTATTACGTCGATCGACATATTTATTTCAACGCTGTCTGTACTCACAAAGTATGGATCTCAAAGTCACACGCTACAAAACACGAGCAGGTTCTTCTCGTATACAACATTTCAGAGATATGCCCACGTATCACGAAGATAAAAACTGTGCTTCCTGTAGTAACAGCAGTTGCAGTAGCAGCAGCAGTAGTAGTAGTAGCAGTAGCAGCAGCAGCAGTAGTAGTAGTAGCAGCAGCAGTAAGAGTAGTAGTAGTAGCAGCAGCAGCAGTAGTAGTAGCAGCAGCAGTAACAGTAGTAGTAGTAGCAGCAGCAGCAGTAGTAGTAGCAGCAGCAGTAACAGTAGTAGTAGTAGCAGCAGCAGTAACAATAGTAGTTGTAGTAGCA